>NW_027281720.1:2500-60558 GCF_046629955.1 Centroberyx affinis
CAATTTGGAATAATCTACTAAGAGATTATTTTATTTTCAACACATTATTTTATTTATATATTCAAACAGAAACAGAATAAATCAGTTTTTTTTAAACACTGTGTGCTTGGGATCTGACTTTTTCATGCCTGTCTAAACTGGGAAGATCAGATCTGTGCCACAATAGACTTTTTATTGTAAAGTATATAATGTACAAACAATCAGGGAATATCTATTCTAACAGTGGTGAGTCAGATAAAGACAGATTTATGACTGCAATACACTTCAGGACCATGGACAGAGGGGACTCCTGCTGCCTTCAAGTGCTCCTCATAAGCTCCGACTTCTGAATGTCAGTGTCGCAAATACAACTTGTGTTCCATTGGAGTGCTTTTGGTTGGAAACAATAACAATTTAGACTCTGTACCAAAATATTTTTTTTTGGTGGTTGTTGCTGCACAGATACACTGTCCTGCAGCAACAGAATGAAGGGGGGAAACGCATCAGACATGTAACTCATATTTTAATTTATTTATTTCCCAAAAAGTATTGTACTAAAAGTCCAACAGAAAGTGTAAAGGAGAACATATAAACATACAACAATGCTAATTTTGCACAAAATGCCAAACAATAACATATAATATAACCCATATAATACAACCCTCAACACAACCCTCTTCATTACCATTTTTCCGACAGCACTTGAAGGCAGCATATATGACGTGAATATTTCAGCACCATGGACAGAGCCTGTCTTTCAAAGACAAAAAACATATGTTCCCACCCTCGCCAAAAGGGGGCGCAAATTTGACTTTTCATACATGGCAGTGAAATGAGGCTACACAACAGAGTGGTGCATTCATGTTTTCCCACAGATGATGGTTTCATCATCATGATGAGGTCTTTTATCTGTGGAGGACAGAGCAGCCGGAGACGCAAGGTTTTTAATTTAAATCAGAATCAGAATACCTTCTTCCACCCAGAACAATAAATAATAATACTGAGACACACTGTATTGATCCCTGCAAATAAATTCTCTTTCCCCTTGCCCCCCTCCACAGGCAGGTCAGAGGTCACGCTCCGCTACAGAATAGTGCTGATTCAGCCAAAAGTCGAATGAGGAAGCAAATTAAAAAAGTTAAAAAAAACAGGAACAGAAAGGCCTTTAACATGTATAATAGTATGACCAGCATTACACAGTATTGGCCAGGGGGTGATACCACATGTATGAACCTATGGGTGTTACTACTTTACACTGTGTAGGTCTGTATCAGGATATACAGTTGTCTGTGTCAGCAGATACAGAGTTAGAATCGCTTTAGCTGCAAAACACAATACATGTACAGGCATTGTTTTGGTGGTATAGAGACATCTACACCACACATACCATTATTATTATTAGTAGTAGTAGTAGTAGTAAGTAGTAAAATAGTAGTAGTAGTAACAGTAGCAGTAGTAGTAATAGTAGTATTAATAACAGTAGTATTAGTGAAAGTAGTAACAGTAGCAGTAGTAGTAGTAGTGTAAGTAGTAGTAGTAGTAGTAGTAGTAACAGTAGTAGTAGTTGTAGCAGTAGTAGTAGTAACAGTAGTAGTAGTAGTAGTAGTAGCAGTCATAGTAGTGGTGGTAGCGGTAGCAGTAGTAGTAGTAGTAGTAGTAGTAGTAGTAGTCATAGTAGTAACAGTAGTAGTAGTAGTAGTAGTAGTAGTGGCAACAGTAATAGTAGTAGTAGCAGTAGTAGTAAGAGTAATAGTAGTAGTAGCAGTAGTAGCAGTCGTAGTAGTAACATTAGTAGTAGTAGTAGTAGCAACAGTAATAGTAGTAGTAGTAGTAGCAGTCATAGTAGTGGTGGTAGCGGTAGCAGTAGTAGTAGTAGTAGTAGTAGTAGTAGTAGTAGTCATAGTAGTAACAGTAGTAGTAGTAGTAGTAGTAGTAGTGGCAACAGTAATAGTAGTAGTAGCAGTAGTAGTAAGAGTAATAGTAGTAGTAGCAGTAGTAGCAGTCGTAGTAGTAACATTAGTAGTAGTAGTAGTAGCAACAGTAATAGTAGTAGTAGCAGTCGTAGTAGCAGTAGTAATAACAGTAATAGTAGTAGTAGCAGTAGTAGTAACAGTAATAGTAGTAGTAGCAGTCGTAGTAGCAGTAGTAATAACAGTAACAGTAGTAGTAGCAGTAGTAATAACAGTAATAGTAGTAGTAGCAGTAGTAGTAACAGTAATAGTAGTAGTAGCAGTCGTAGTAGCAGTAGTAGTAACAGTAATAGCAGTAGTAGCAGTCGTAGTAGTAACAGTAGTAGTAGTAGCAACAGTAATAGTAGTAGTAGCAGTAGTAGTAACAGTAATAGTAGTAGCAGTAGTAGTAACAGTAATAGTAGTAGTAGCAGTAGTAGCAGTCGTAGTAGTAACAGTAGTAGTAGTAGCAGTAGTAGTGACAGTAATAGTAGTAGTAGCAGTAGTAGTAGCAGTAATAGTAGTAGTAGCAGTAGTAGCAGTCGTAGTCGTAACAGTAGTAGCCGTGTCAGTAGTAGTAACAGTAATAGTAGTAGTGGCAGTAGTAGTAACAGTAATAGTAATAGTAGTAGTAGCAGTAGTAGTAACAGTAACAGTAGTAGTAACAGTAGTAGTAGTAGTAGCAGCAGTAGTAGTAACAGTAACAGTAGTAGTAACAGTAGTAGTAGTAGTAGCAGTAATAGTAGAAGTAGCAGTAGTAGTAACAGTAACAGTAGTAGTAACAGTAGTAGCACTAATATTGTTCAGCCACAGATCATTAGATGAACACAGTGATCCTCCCTGCTGAAGTTCCCTTGGGTTTGGTCTCTGTGCTGCTGACTCTGCTGCAGTGTGACCTCATACAGAGCACACTGTTCACAGCAGGGCGTTTTGCAACCTTGGAGTTATAAGGTTCAGTCTGATAGTTTATACAATGTAGCACTACAAAGAGGGATTTACAAGTGGCTGAAGTCAGTTTTCACAGTATGGTGAGTGCAAAAGAGTCTAAATCTAAAGGGTTTCATTAGATTTGCTCTATGGGATGTGAAACTAACACTTTTACTCAGTTTTGCTCAATGTTAATAAACTACCTGGACACAAATGGAACCTCTGGATTCTAAGCTCACAATTTTGCACGCTCTGCATCAGCATCAGCAATTTTCAGGACCAAATAATGGTCACCAGGTCACCAGTTTGTGTCGGGTCCCTGCAGGACAAGACACCCGTTTAACTGAGCCGAGGCAACAGTCTGAATCTCACATCTGGATCCATGGCTGAAAACGGACAACAACCCCTGTTTCAGACACATGTACACATTTTGCTGGATGCAAACTGTTGCTAGCTGCTAGTGGATTGGTTTTCTTTAACTTCCTCAAATCAGGACTCAACTAGTTCAAGTTCTATTGTGTTATTCTTGTTGTGCTTTAAGAACTACGAAATGCTCACTCACTCATGCACTTGATTGGATGTTTCTCCAAATCTCCAAACTCGGAGACAGAGAAACAGAGTTATAGAAAGTTGGGGGCAGTAAGGAACAGCCTCTGGCCACAGTGTGTGTTCATCAACCTTTTGACAGGCTAAGTGAGACAGGTGCATTGTGGGAACTTACCATCTGTCTCTCAGGTTCCGGGAGGAACGTGAACCCTCTCTCTCTCTCTACAAAAAGTTTCCACCTCATTTGTGTCTTGCTGATTTCAGTTTGTTGTGCGTAGGCGAGAAAGAGAGACAGTGAGAGAGTACGGAGCCCAGGAGTGGCCATCGGGAGAAAAATAATTTATGTCGTGGCTACGATTTACTGTAATGAAAAAAAGCATGAATTGCCAAAACGTGCCCTCGAAATAGTGATATGGTGCTCTGGATATATAATCCATGCGCTCTTCACAAGCTTATAAAGAGTCAGTCACATATTGGTGATTATGTTTAAATGTGGCCTGTCCTGGGTGTGTTGCAGCCTCCTGATTGTGTTTACATGGCCTGAAGGTTAAGTGGCTAAATATGTTGCAATATTTGGGGGATTTGCCTATTCAGTGTAAACAGACAATGGATATTAACATACCAAATCCTTACTAGGCCTATCTGCAATACCTAAAAGGTTCCTTTTAAGTTGCATTTTTTCCTAAACTGCACAGTTTAACGAAATCGAGGGAACGAATTGTATCTCGTGCGCACGAATGAACTAAAACGTGCGTTACAGTAAATTGTGGACTCTATATAACTTTTTTCCTCTCCCAATGGCCGCTCCTGGGCTCCGTAAGAGAGAAAGAGAGAGAGAGAGAGAGAAAAATGATGAACTGACCGGAGTTTCCATCCTTTACCACTTCACCAAGTTGCGACGGTATTAGCCACCCACAGTTCGATGAAGAGTTTACATAATACTGAAAGGAATTTTTGCAACAAGTTATTAATGCCAGCTTCTTCTTCAATTTCAGATCTGACCCCTTTTCTTATTGATTTATTATCAAATTTGCACTGAACCATCTGCAGCCATAACTAAGTAGAAAAACCGATCAGGAAAAAAACGAACACTACTGGCTTACACAGGAGAATGGAGGATGTTCCCGTTTTTAAAACAGCACCAAACACCGCATGCGTTTAGCGGCTTCTTAAAAGGGGGGGGGGGGGGGGACATCTCACGCCACGCACAAATCACGGCTCTCGACTTGAAGGTGTGCGAGCGAACGGTCGGCGAGGCATCAAGGCAGAAACCTCCATCTCTCTCAGCAGCTGTCGGGCCTTTATCAGACACCGTTGTTTACTGTCACCCTTCCTCCGCTCCACGAGCCTCTCCGCTAAATGAAAGGCAACAGGTTTTTATAGCGCGGCACGGAAGGGAAAAAAAAAAAAAAATCAGACCACAGGAAAAAAAAAAAAAACACTCTATTTGCTGCCTCTCTCATTTAGCCCGCTTGAGGAAGAAAAAGGGGGGGGGGCAGGCAGGTGTGCGCTTTATGTGGCTGATTGACACCTGAGCCGGGGCCGGTGACACAGCTGCTAGATTCCCTTCTGTACCGGCGCTAATAAAACAACAAGACGCTCTCTGTCACTTCCAGAAAAACAAACAGGGGGTGGGGTGGGGTGGGGTGGGGGGGGGGGGGAGGTGGACGGCGCCGGCGGCGAGCGTTGGGCACGGCGCGCTAACTTTTTCTGACAGGAGGCAACGGTTTAAAATAGGTTTTGTCCGCCTGAGAGGGAGGCGCGGGGACTAAGGCGGAAAAAAAAAAAAAAAAAGGAGGAGCACTTAGGGGGGGGGGGGAAACGTTTCACGACAAAGCGAGCCCGCTGAGGAGGAGGAGGAAGAGAACATTACTGCGGGAATATTGTGTTGTTTTTTTGTTTTTTTATTTTCTCGTCCCCCTGATTCTCTTCACGGAGGAGGGGGGGGGGGGGGGGCGGGGCGGGGGAGGAAAAGGAAGGCCATCCCAATTAGCGGCAGCGGCACGGACGCGGCCGGGGTCGCTCGGTGTCACCGGGATGACTAAAACCCCCTGAGATACCCGGAGAGGAGGAGCCCCTCCTGCCCCCCCCCCCCCCCCCCCCATCTGCAGGAAGGCACATGTCACTTCCCGTCGGCCAGCTGGAGGAGGAGGAGGGGTGGGGTGGGGTGGAAGGTGGAAGGGGGGGGTCTTTCTGTGGCAGGAAACTTTACCCATCTGCTGCCTGATGAACATGACAAACTATCAGGACCGCGGCCTGATAGAGAGAGAGAGAGAGAGAGAGAGAGAGAGAGAGAGAGAGAGAGAGAGAGGGAGTGACAGTGGAGGCACAGCAACACACACGCACACACATACACACACACAATACATGGGAGGGGATGGAATTATTTTTCTGTTACTTAATTTTTTTTGTTATAATTTGTTAATAATTCAATTGATGATTAATCTCTTGTTACATGCTTTGGCAATAGTGTTTGTTTGTGAACTGTCATGCCAATAAAGCACCTTGAATTGAATTGAATTGAAAGAGAGAGAGAGAGAGAGAGATTGATCCTTTATTGATCTTATTGATCCTAAACAAACATTAATTGCTTTTATATACAGTAGGCCTATGATACACATACACACACACACACATGCGAACAAACACAAAACATGTGTTTACTATTTTCTGCCATTTTCCTGTTGTTTTTATTTATTTATTAAATTTTATTTAATGAATTGTATATATATAGACATTTTTTTTTCCATCTCATTATTGAATTGTATTATCCTTGACGCTTTGGCAATATTGCTCATCTGACATTCATGCCAATAAAGCATACTGAATTGAATTGAATTGAGAGAGAGAGAGAGAGAGAGAGAGAGAGAGGTATTGTGCAGGAGAGGAACTGGGCCGTGATTTATACAGTTTTCCTCTCAGCGCTCTCTGAAAAAGAAAAATTCCACCTTCAGATCCTCTTACGCTGTTAGCTTTCATCAATCTGTGATGTTCAACACATTCCATTCCTTTCCCCCAACCTGCCTCATATACGTCTGCTTCAGTTAGTGATCTCCTGCATTTCCCAGAATGCCTTTCGGCAACCCCCAGAGAACGGGCCTGAACCTGTTCCACTCAGCTGTGGGTTTTTTTATGTGTAGATGGAGAGAGTGACAGTGATAGGAAGAGCAAGATAGCGAGAGTTTCTCTAGTCAAGGAAAAGTGAGTCACGCCTCTTACTCAAAACTCAACCTGTCTCTCTGCTGCATTGCATTCTGGTCTCTCTCCTGCTCCTGTGGGTGGAGAAACTGGTCTCTCTCCTCTTCTACAATGGATTTCTCCCTGTATGATTTTTGAACGTCTCTTGGTGCAAAATGGCGGCTCTAGAAAGAAGCCCTCGCTCTTTGATTCTGAGGGACTGACACCAAAAACCTGACCTTTACCGCTGATGTTTTAGATCGCTGAAAAATATAGATATCAAAACTCCATTGTAGCTGCTGGAAATATCTGGACATGACGTCACCTCGTCTACGATTGGCCGGTTATCCGCAGGAATAAGAAAAATACACCAAACAGCAAAAAGGACCCAGAAATGCCCAGAAAGTACATCGCCAATAGTTGTTTTAGGGTGGATTTTTCCTTTAAAGGGATGATAGGCAGGCAACATGTTGAAGCAGTGAAAAATCTTGTCAGCAGTTTTTATTTATTTTATCATACTTCATACAACATTCATACAGTTTCATACAGCCTGCAGAGCTATCCGCATTGAATTTGTGTCATCTGCCAATTTATATCCCTGCTAAAGGCAATGATGCTCATAATAGCTAAAGCATGTTTTAATAAAAGAGAGTAAAATGCTTAGGAATGTGATAACTACTATTAGCACAGAAATGCTTTTGAAAGGAAGGATACATGATGGGTGTTTTATCTGCAGGTTGACGTGTCTTGATATCCTTCTTTTGAAAGTCAGTTTTAGCCCTGACAGCCAAATTGCACCGATTCACATTAACACTCCGAGAAGTGATGCCTGAACATTTCTCTTTTCCATCATTTGTTTTGTCTTTTTTAATCATTTGTTCTTTTCCTGTTTTACTGGCCATATAGCCTAGCTGCTGCTTCTCACACAGGAAAGCACAATGAGTTTCAGAAAGTTGAGGCAATCATAGGAAAGTATTTGAAAGTTAATTTAGGACACGCTTCTGCGATTGACAGCTTCGCTTGACTTTATCTGAACTGTCCTGATTCGGTAAGCCCCACCCGTCTGGTACTCCCAGCAAGTAAAAACAAACCCTTGGACTTATTTGCGAACACAAAGAATTATAACACTATTTGACCGCTGTCTGCTGGGCCTGTGTTTTCGGTCCCCAGCCACAACAACATGCTCTCGGCTTGTAGCTGGATTGCGCTGTACAGTTTGGAGTGCAAATGCTCTTATCTTTAAGCAGGAATTCTACAGAACATCCTTACGCCTCCGTGCCGACCCCGCCGACACTCCAAATGAACAAAAGAATCCTTGTTGACACGACAGCTCAGTGCGCATCAGTCCCTTAAGTCCTCCGCTACTTGGTGCACAATCCACATCCCAGGGAACAAACCCACAAACCGAAAAAAAAACCCCAAAAAAACCCCAGAAGAGATCTTTTTCAAGTTTCAAGGCAGGTTTCGTGTTTCCTTGTCTGACCTTGTCAGGTAGCAGGCTCTTTTCATTCACGCATCATCTTAAAACAGGACAGAAATCAGCTTTCCTGTTCCTGTCAAAGGGAGCTGATAAATAATGGAAATAGTAGGAATTGGCTCCAGGGAATATAGGTGGGTGTATAGCTTTAACAGAACTGGTTTAAATGCAAAAATGTCTGGGTTGTGGTGCAAAGTGTGTGTGTGTGTGTGTGTGCGTGTGTGTGTGTGTGACAGAGACAGAGAAAGGATTTATGGGAGGATTTGTGGATTTCTGTCTGTACGATAAATTAGACCACGGGACATTCCTCCTTCTGGGTTTTTTACAGCTTCACATACGTGCGTCTCATCCTCCAGCTCTTTACGTTAACGCTAAAACACAACGCCGGTTCTCCCTCCCTGAACAATTAGCATAACGATGCGTTTGATTGGCGGCCTGTGGGTGGCCCATAGTGCCCGCCCCGCAGTGGGGTCGGTGGGAGGGTACTGAACACGCGGCGTGGGTGACGCTCCAGACTGCATCGGGGGACTCCGCACGGAGAGGTGTGCGGTGCCGTGTCACACTCGGAGTTCCCCAAGGCCCGTCTCTGGGATCATTAAAATTCATGAGCGTTGATTACCATATTAAACACGAGTCACATCTCAATGAAATGCCATCGCGTTTTTACTTTAGGTGATGATGCCACATTTCATCTGGATATGAATAGAAGATGAGCACTTACCTGCCGCGTGTAAAAGTCAAACGACGACGTCTCGGGCCTTTGTTGTGTCTAGCCGACGACTTTTATGACAATTTGGAAGGAAGAGTGGAAGCTTCGCGAGAGAGACGGAGATGGAAGCGAGTGTGTTGTCATAGAAAAAGGCATTTTGTCCCCAAAGCGTCGCAGCTGAGCCCACAACGGCTGTCTGTCGGCCTCAGGACCAGTTTATATTTAAACACCTCAGATGAAGAGAGTCTGCGCCCGCTGACACCACAGCAGTGTCACCCTAACTCTTCCCCTTACTCACCCCTCGCTCATCTCGTCAAGAAAGACCTTCACGCCCCACCTCTCTCCACCCAAAACCACAACCCCCTCCATATACTGTTGGGGTCAGTACTGGGAAAAAAAAGTATGAAATTACACATTACTTGTTACTTTTCTTAAAAGCAATTATTACTCCCCGGGGAAAGTAATTAGCTACATTCCTTGTTACATTACTTTTGCGTTACACCCTAAAATGATTGCTAGGCTGCTAGGCTGCGTTCACTGGACCGATAAATTGTCAACCTAAATCCACATAAGCAGCAGAATAATCTAAACAATGACAGACACAGAATCTTTATTTTAAGGTATTTAATAAAGACAGAGCCTACAGCATTAAATTCAGACTTTCCGAGTCATATTTACCATTCTGACCCTAACCCTTAGATAGGTTATCTGGCCAGTTGAAATGGCTGGTGCACAAATGAGCTCCACAATTTCTCGAAGTTGTAAAACCAACTGCCATTTTTCATTGTCACCTGGATTTTTTTTTATTTTGTCTCCAATCAAGACCGGCAACATTCTGAGCAAACACCAGTTTTGCATAGCATGTCCCCCAAGTTTTCCACCCTCTGGATTAACCTCACAAGGTTTGTCGTTAGCATCCTTACCGAGATACTCGAACTGATTTATTCGCCGATTCAACTCAAGATAGCTGAACTGTTTGTCCACCTTAACAAGATGGTTGATGCACAATGCCAGATCAGAGGATACAATACCTTCAAAAAGATCATGGCTAAGACATGGAGGTAACCCTGGCTGACATACGTGGAAGTATGTGAGCTTATTAAACACAGAGTCAAATTTAACACCTTCACTAGATGAAGACTGTCCTTCACTGCTCTGAACATGATCACTGTATGACTGCATTGTGCCGTTAGTGCCCCGGAAAAGAGGATCTGCCTGGAATGCTTCTCTGTTGATATCACAATATCTACAGAGGCGTGAACTCCTGCTGAAATTCTCAACAAAGCCTCCTGTTATGTGAACCTAGGTTGTCGCCTGCAATGGCACACAAAGTTCCCTTGTGGACCCTTCCATCAGACAGGGTAACACCATTGAGCTCAAGATCTTTAAGGTCATTGACCAGGGAGCCCATGACCAAGTCTTGGCCAAAATACTTAAAATCCTGTTCTCTACAGAGAAGAACAAGTTGCATGTGATCAATGCTTGATCTGTTGTGTGGCATTAAATCTGCAAGAGTGAGATACACTGCAAGTATCTTGTGTTTTTTCTTCCCAGATCCCAGTGGGTTTACCACTTCAAAAGCATCCTGATATAGGATCAAGCCCAGTTATGAGCTCTCTGTCTGGAAGAACACATTCTCTGCAATATTTCTGCCATTCCACACATCCCGAAGAATAGCCTTAGAACCTACACTGGAGTGTACTTGTTTGTATTGTTCCTGCACTGACTCACAATGAAAGAGAGCTTCAATAGTTTGTTTAATAGGAACAATTGAGCAAAACACTCTTTGCCTGCTTCATTCTGACCTAGACAGATCTGAATTGACTCAACATAATTGAAACTGTTCTTGAAAATAGGTTTTCTTCTCTGGTCAGTATTCAATGACTGAGTGTTGCAGGCTCTAAAGAGATCCTCAGTTTTCAGGACATTGATCACATTGCTTGTGTCAGCTTCCGAAACCCCAAGTATAACCAACTTCTCTTTCAGTTTGAAAAGCAAATGTGACTGGCTTATATTGTGTATTTCCTGAAAATCTTCAATAATTGTCTGAATGACAGAGGATGGAAGCAACAACTTTGCTTGCAGTTTCAAATAAAACAGGGCTACATTTTTCAAGAACAGGGATTCATCAACATTTTCTGCATAAACCTCTGATTGCTCAACACCTGCATCAGTGGGAGAATGAATCTGCATATCAGACCGCTGTTGTTCACTCTCATGGGAGATTCCAGGATTCACAGCTGAATCAACCAGATTTTCCTCAACACCATTTTTATGTTTCCTACTCAAGTGTGATCTGAATGTGGACAAAACTGTAAAGCTCTTGTCACAGTGTCCATAAGGACACGCAACTGTTTTCCCCTCTCTGATGTGTGTTTTCAAATGAGAGTAAAAAGCCTTCAAGTTCTCACACCTTGCACTGCACAAGTCAACATGACATGTTAGTTCTAGACCACACAAGCTAGGCCTAACCACACATTTGTCTTTGTTATGTCTGTACGTGTGACACTTAAAAGTTGAAAAATTTTGAAAAGTCCTACTGCAATCAGGCAAAACACACTTAAAAGTTAAATTGGGTGTGTTTTTATGAATTTTCATGTGCCTTACATAAGCCAATATCGTGGCACTGTTATGACCACAGACCTGACAGGAGAACATTTTAGCTGCCTATGCCAATGGGGGAAAAAAATCAAGTAGCCTACACAATTGCACGACTTTTACACCAGATTGTCAATTCCATTTCATCAACATTCAAAATAAGTGTTGACACTAACCAAATGCTACCAAATTAATACGGTAATTAGGCTAAAATATGTTGACAAGAAGCCCAATATAGAATTACTGGCTGCTTTCCTGCACCACCTCTATCAATCTTCCCGCTGAAATTTCTAATCTTAAACCAAGTCGCATTGTTAAACTTGATTGGCTATGAAATCAACAGAGTAAGAGAAATCAGTGTTTTGTCTGTCAATTGTCTGTACACACCAACAATATAGATACACCACCTTTCTTCCTTGAAATTATCCCATTGTAGAAGTGGCAGGAATGTAGAGACGGACAACTTCTCTCGCTGACTACACCAACTCGTGTGTCATTTATTTCAAACCAACAGAGAGCCAGACAATTTACATGGCGCTGCCCAAAACACAACAACCTACGTCGAGCTGACGTTGCTCAGAAAACCAGACATTCTTAAAGGGGCCGTGTCTCCCTAACCCTGAAAAGCACACAATATAACTGCGTGTGTTAAACATACCCAAACCACAGATTATGGTGAATAATGTCCATAGAGTCCGCTACATATGTCCCCCCAGAATTCACCATAACAGAAAAAGTCAACGCGGAGGGGGACGGATGGCCCGGCGGCAACGGCTCCGCAGCACGGGAGCGGGGGCCTTGGGGACCCTGTGGCGGCGTGGGGGTAGGGTGGGGGGTGGAGACAGGGTAGGAGGAGCCGCTCGAAGAGAGTCCGGAGGTGGGACAGGTGTTCCGCTTTGGAGGTGCTGGCGACGAGGATGTCGTCCAGATAGACGAAGACGAAAGGCAGGTCCCATAGCACTGAGTCCATGATGCACCGGAAGGTCTGTTCAGCGTTCTTAAGGCCAAACGGCATGCGCAGGGACTCGAACAGTCCGAATGGGGTAATCACCGCCGTTTTGGGGACGTGCAGCGGGTGGACGGGCACCTGGTGGTATCCACAAACGAGGTCCACTTTGGAAAAGATTACTTTTCCAGCCAGGTGGGCGGAAAAGTCCTGGATGTGCGGGACCGGGTAGCGGTCCAGCGTTGACACATTGTTGAGACGGCGGTAATCGCCGCACGGGCGCCACCCGCCGTTGGGCTTCGGAGCATGCTAAACAGTCTGATGGAGTCTGCTCCGCTGGGTGTAAACGTGTATGAACAGAAGGTGACAGCGTCGATCAAGCAGCATTTTTTTACATCCACCAGCAGTCCATAGGCCCCTAGGAAATCCGCGCCGAGGAGGGAGACGGTCACTTTCGCCGTGACAAAGTCCCAGCCGAACCAGCCGGCCAGGATGTCCATTCTCGATGCGGGCAGGACACTCCTCTGCGCGCCCGTGTCGCACAGGAAACTCCGTCTGGAGATGGTGTCTTGGATGAACAGCCTGCCTGCTCGGCCGACACTCAGGGCCCAAACCACAGATTATGGTGAATAATGTGCATAGAGTCCGCTACACCATCATCATTCCAACCATCATGTTTGTTCAGTGTTTTTTCGTGGCATTTGCAGCTATTAACAAGGAGCAAAAGTCTATCAGCTAGCTAGCTAGGTTAGCTACAACCACAACCGATTCTTAAGAAAATTCACAAATGAGCCAAAACGATTAGCGTTTGCTAAACCACACTGTGACTCTAAAATGTATGTACAAATGTTTGAGCTCATCTCAGAAATCTCAGCCTCACTGATAAGTGATATTTTAAAATCAACACCCTATAGAGCTCTAAGCACCTGTTGAATGCTGTTAGCTAACTCGCTAGCTAGACAGCTTGCTGAGCATCGGTTTGCTTTCAAATGTTATTCTTGGTAATGCTACCTTTCTGAATAAGGTACTGACGAGGGAAATAAGATGTTTTTAATTACCGTCTAATTTGTAGATGCACAACCCAATGGAGATGAAGCATGATTTCTGTCAGTAGTTGGTCTGCAGCACATGTCCTCTGAAGTGCGTGTCTTCCTCTGGAAAAACTCGCAAAGTCTCGCAAATGAGCGTTCCCGAGAACAACTTTTTATTTTTTTCTAATGGAAAATTAACTTCACAAACTTTGACACAGCAGTCATTTTAGAATTCAAAGATTATGCCAACTTATTATCAAACTTCTTATCGAGCTCCAATTCTCTCACTGCCACACTGTAACGGAGACTGTCCATTACTATAGGACACTGTAATGATTGAGCAGTATAGTTGCACATATAGCACAGTGTTTACAGAATACAATGATTACACATGGCGATTTATTTTGGTAGTGATATTTATTGATTATATTTGCATGTGAATACATTCTGGTTGCTTGTTAAGATGATGTGTTGCTTACACCACAGGTGGAGTTGGCCAATCCACCTGTAACAGAAATACGGTTAGCGCTCTCACAAACAGGAGACTGAATAATCTTGTGTTTGGTGGTGAACTGCTAAGATGTATTTAGGTGTTGCCATGTAGTTAACAAGGCCAGTCTAGTGTGTAAGAGTAAATTGAAATAGAACTATCGCTGCCGACTTACCTCTTCCTGTTGTTCGGGCAAAAGACGTCCCCGGGGCCTGCACACCGATATAAAGTTCCAGGAGGGTTCCATTTAGCGAGGTCTCAGGGAAGGGGGGGAAGTGATATTTGTTGTTGGTGTAATATTGAGTATTAGTATGTCATGTATTTATTGATGTATTAATAAGAAAAATTTAATTATGTAAATAGCAATTTTGTATTATATTTATTATTCATTAGGTTGTAAAGTTGAAGTGTTTGTATCTGTGTGGGAGAAACCCCACATGGTTGGTAGCTGCCTCCTAATTACCTGCAGCAGAGGACTATAAAGGCTGCCGGTTCCCTTTCAGTCTCTGTTGTGGTAGGTGGCAGGATGCTGTCATGTATGTGCACGGGTGAATAAATGCCACAGTGTGGTTGCAACCGCATTATGTCTCTGTCTCCTCACTAAAATCCAGCTGTTTAGCCGTCCAGTTGACACACACCCAACTTAAAAAATACTGTATTGTACCATAAATTAAAACATTAGCATACTGTTTTGGGCCTCTGTGCTGTTGCTTCAAATCGATCAGCCCACAATGCATCGCTAACTACAGTACAAAACCATATTACATAAATACAGTAGATTACTGCTGAAAATTGGCTGTAAATTAACAGCATGCTTACACCAAAGTTCATGGGCTGTGTGTTACTTCATGTGTGTGATGTGATAGTGTTTGACCTTTTGGAGGGTTTTTTTTTTTGTCCCCCTTTTCAACAGCTATGCTTCAAAGACAGTGATGGAGGTTTAAGGGATATCAGAGGACCAGAAGTGGGGAAGTTTTGATCGACTACAAAAGGACTGAGAGAGCGAGAGCGATAGGGAGATAGAGAGAGAGATGGAGAGAGAGGCTGTAAAGGCGTTCCGTTCCTTTCTATAACTCCTGAATTCATCTATATTGTACCTTATTTTATCCCGTACTATTGTAATATGCTTTGGCAACACTCAGTACTACCTGGTTCCTGCCAATAAAGCCTTTTCTGAATATGAGAGAGAGAGACAGAGAGAGATTTCCCTTCCTTCCTATAATTCCTATATTCCTATATTCATCTATATTGTACCTTATTTTATCCTGACCTGTACTAATATGTTAATATGTTTTTGCAACACTCCATACTACCTGATTCCTGCCAATAAAGCCTTTTCTGAATATGAGAGAGAGAGAGAGGGAGAGAGAGAGAGAGACTTCCCTTCCTTCCTATAATTCCTATATTCCTATATTCATCTATATTGTACCTTATTTTATCCTGACCTGTACTAATATGTTAATATGCTTTTGCAACACTCAATACTACTTGATTCCTGCCAATAAAGCCTTCTCTGAATATGAGAGAGAGAGAGAGATGGAGAGAGAGAGAGGCTAACTGAGCTGTAAAGGCGTTCCCTTCTTGGCGTGACGCTCTTCTTCTATACTCTTCCCTCTAAAAATAACAAAAACCTGGTCTCCATGTCTGCCGCTGCCTCCTTCCCCCTTGGCTTGCGAGTCACATTTGACCGATTAAACTTGGTTTTCTCCCGCAGCCTTGCATGCTAAGCAGGCCGGAGGCAGGGGTGGGCATGCTGATGTGTTTTTTAGTTGCTTCTGGGTTTGCATTCATAAATGGGGAAAGCATCAATTAGCAGCCTTGATGTGTGAAGGGGCGACCTGCAGACCGAGGCTTTCGCTGTATTTAACAGGTTCTGTAGCTGCTGTGTGAACTGTAGTAAATGTTTATTGATTTTACAGGTGGAGTACACTGTACTTTTCACACTGCAAAAACTGACAAACTTATTTTATCTCGTATCCAGACTTATCAAGCTTATTTTAGGATTTTTGTAGTGGAATCATAATTTTTTTACCGGTTTCAGCAAATTTGACATTTTTTTCAGGATAAAAAAAAAGTAATAATGTCTTGTTTCAGGACATTTACTTGGTAAAAGTGAAATTGTCTTGGAGAAAGTTTCAAGATTTTCTTCATTGTTTCATGATGATTTCTTGAAAGATGTCATATTGGCATGAATCAAGTGACATTTATTGAAACCAGCAAGATTATCTGCCAGTGCAGTGAGATAATCTGATGAAAAATATCACAAAATAAGCTTGATAGGTCTGGAAACAAGATAAAATCATTGGACAGCTTGTCATTTTTTGCAGTGCAGACATTAACTTGAGCTCTCTTTCTACTACTATATTGCAATTATCCTACTTCCTCCTTCTCCAGATTGGCTGGACAATAATTTGTGACATTTTCATGTAAATAAATGTCCATTATGCTACTACTATGCTACTATGACCAACTGATATAACACAACAGTGATCCAACCTATATCCAGTTGATGAAATCTTTTTAACTGTCTGTTCTAAACAGCATGGTGTCTGGTAGCTCTTTCCTGGGAAAAATGATGCGTTTTACGTTTCTGGTTTGTTTGGAATAAACAGAAGAAGAAGAACTGGGTAGTTAGCATGAGCAGCGATAGCCACCATGGCTGAACAGACAAAGAAAAGAGAAACTCAAACTGCATCAACAGAAAATCCAAGCTCCGCCCACACTGTTTGATTGACAGGTGATCTGTAGGAAGTGCAGTGCAGAAACACCACAGTGAGGCTGAGCAACAAAGATGTCACCAAAATAATATAAAACAGGATCTTGCAGGTTACCTCTGTTGACACTCTGTTGATAAAAGGACAATACTATGGAGTGTTGCAGATCTGTGAGCTTATTTTTCAGTAGTTTGTCGCTCCAATGAACAAAAGAATCAAATCTACTCCAAGTAGCACTCACTGATTCATGCTCATTCACATATTACTGAATTACTTCTCCTTCTACTTCTCTACTTCTCTGGCTAGTGATTCTCTATTCATTTCACACATTTGTCTGTCTTGTTTATGTCTGACAGATATCCAGGTGATAAAACATTGGAGTTTATACTTACTGTCTAGCACAGTGGTTCTCAACATGGGGTCCGGGGACCACCAGGGGTCCTTGAGGGGGTTCCAGGGGGTCCCCAGCAAAGTGTTGAATTGTTAAACTTCAGTGTTTAGACAGGCAATTAGAGAATGTAGAAGAATGACTATTTTGATCATAGTGAAAACCTTGTATTTCCAAAATGTAAACTTTTCAGGAGGTAAGAAAAGCAGCCTTGTTTTTAGCTTGACAACTGTGACTTTTAGAGTTTATGCAATGTTTTTTATCCAATGTGTTTGTTTTCAGAAGCCTTAGGATGGTAGAATTTTCTCAATTCATAGAAGACCATGTAATCCTTTAAAACATTAAACTCCCCAAAATTTGAGTTACAAGGTTCTCACCCGGCAGCGACGATCTCAGTCTTGAAGACATGAACATGAAAATGAACATGAACATGAACATATTTTTGCTCCATCCATTCTACTTTAAATATCAGTGTGCACTTGCTTTTGGATTTCTTTAGTAGAAAACAGATGGTTCGCACTCAAAAAGGTTGGGTGGGATTTCTTAACCTTTTATATTCTCATTATGCAAATTTGTATTTTTAGAAATGCAGAAGACACATCATGCACACACCACAAATTAGAGTTACAAGGTTTTCTCATGACAACAGCAATACGGATATAGCTACTGAATAATAATAATGATAATGATAATAATAACAATAATAATAATAATAATAATAATAATAATAATAATAATAATAAACGTTATTTGTATAGCACTTTTCAAAAACAAGTTTACAAAGTGCTATACAGACATAAAAACAGAAAATACACAGTGCAAATACAAAGTAGAATAATTACAATGCAATCAAGGAATAAAAACATAGATAAAAGACAATGAATACAAATCTTAATAATAAATAAATGAATAAAGGCATAAAGAAAAACTCTAATTAAAAGCCATTTTATAAAAAATAGTTTTTAAAAGAGTTTTAAAAGAGGACACTGAGGTAGCTTGTCTGATTCTCAATGGAAGGTTATTCCACAGTTGTGGAGCCCTTACGGCAAATGCCCTACTACCCTCTGTCTTAAGCCTTGCCCTGGGGACCGAGAGCAACAGCTGGTCTGCAGATCTGAGAGTATGAACAAGGGTGTAAGGGGTGAGAAGGTCGATAATGTAAGATGGGGCAAGGCCACTTAGTGATTTAAAAACAAGCAATAAAATTCAATTCTGAGCACCACGGGTAACCAGTGCAATGAGGTGAGAATAGGGGAAATGTGCTCATATTTTCGAGTTCTTGTAAGAACCCTAGCTGCGGTATTTTGTACAAGTTGGAGGCGGTTGATAGATTTCTGGGGCAGTCCGGCAAATAATGAGTTAGAGTAATCTAGATGGCTGGAGACAAAAGCATGAATGAGAGTTTGTGCATCACTGAATGAAAGAAATTATCTAATCTTCAGCTACTCCTGATTTGACCGATAGCTGATTTGGTGATATTGCTAAAATGTTTAGAAAAGTTCAGGTCCGAATCAAAGATTACTCCCAGATTTCTGGCCTCATGGGTGCACTGCAAACCTTGGGAAACTAAAGTCTCACTTACAGAATCCCTGTATGCTTTGGGTCCAAACACCATCACTTCAGTTTTGTCATTGTTCAGCAGTAAAAAGTTACTGGACATCCAGGACCTTATGTCTGCAAGACAGGCTGTGAGGTAACTGAGGAGAGGTCTGATGGATTTATGGATAAATAGATTTGTGTATCATCCGCATAAAAATGGAAAGAAATGTTGGAGTTGCGGATAACTTGGTAACATGTAGATGGAGAACAGTAAAGGGCCAAGAATAGACCCTTGAGGAACGCCGCAGGTGATATTTGCATAGCTAGAGAAGACATTCCCAACTGATACAGAGAAGGTTCTGTCACTCAGGTAAGACTTAAACCAGTCTAGAGCAGTCCCAGTCATGCAGTCATCTAGTTTTCTAGTCAATCAATTAATATGCCATGATCAACTGTATGAAATGCAGCAGAGAGGTATAACAACACCAAAATAGTACAACAGCCGGCATCTGAATTCATCCTAATGTCATTTAAGACTTTTAGAAGTACAGTTTCTGTACTATGTTGAATTCGAAAACCGGACTGAAACTTTTCAAAGAGTGAGTGGTCATTCATAAATGATATGAGCTGAGAATATACCACTTTCTCCAGTACTTTGGCAAGAAAGGGTAATTTAGATTTATAGATTTAGAATTATTAAGAATGTCGGTGTCAAGGTTGGATTTTTTCAGGAGGGGTTGAACAACAGCCAATTTAAAAATTGGAGGAATAACCCCTGAAGATAAAGACTTGTTAAAAATTGCTAAAATATCTGACGATAATAAGGCAGAGACCTCTTTTAAAAATCTTATAGGTAAAACATCTAGGAGGGAGGAGAGGAGGAAGATTTCATGCCATCAATCATCCTCAGTAACTCTGACTTGGATACCGGATAAAATGAATTAAAAATCTGATACACCTCACTGTGTGGTAGAGTAAACAAAGATGGCACGATTTGGGCTCTAATGCTGGAAACTTTATCGACAAAAAAGGACCGAAATGTCTCACATCTCTCAACAGAAGAGACTTCATTGGAATCGGGAGGGCGGTGGATAAGGGAGTTAATGGTCCTAAATAGCAGCTTGGGGTTGTGAGGATTTGCAGCAATAAGATGTGAGAAGTATTTTGATCTTTCTTCCTTTACAGTGTTGTTCAACTCTTTTAAAAGCTCTTTCATGCCATTAAAATTGCACCTTAATTTGGAAGCTTTCCATTTCCGTTCAGCACGTCTACACGCCTTTGTAATGCTCCGGACACGGTCATTAACCAGAGCCGGCCCAAGCCTTTATGGGGCCCTAAGCAGAATTTGATTTGGGGGCCCCCCACTGCCTTGGCGCCGCCAATACTATTGACTATTGTCAATGCTTGATCATTCGCACACATTAGCTAGCCAGCCCATTAACATAATATTGCGTTTTTGTATGATTACCATTGACATAATATAATATATCACAAAAAAAAAACAACAACATTTCAAGCGCTCTTGGGAGCCCTAAGCAGGAGCTTAGTTCTCTTATGCATCGGGCTGGCCTTGTCATTAACCCATGGTGGTGGTTTAGTTAAAGCAGGACAGGCTTTAGACAATTTAAAGGGAGTTACAGTGTCCAGAGTGGCAGCTCATTGTTTCATGAATCTAGTAGCCAGCTCCTCTGCAGAACATGAGAAATCTAGCGGATCAAGCTGCTGAGAAGCCTGATAGGTGATACAGAAATTCTCAATGGTCTGTGAAGTGATGGGTCGAAAGTGTCGAGGGCCTCTCAGGTTAGAGACCGCAGGCACAGGAGGAACAGTTTGGTCGGCCTTATAAATTACAGCAAGTCCCCCCCCCTCGTCCAGATAACCTAGGGCAATTCCAAAATGTATATCCGTGGGGACATGCCTCAGTGAGAGGAACATCGATATCTGACCAAGTTTCAACCAGAAAAATAAAAAAGTCCTATTCCTGTGAAGAAGTCCTATTTCTTCCACCGCTACTGCAGCAATATGGAACCTGCTGCTCCACCTGCAAGGGGAATTGTTTGGCAGAATACTGCAGTACTGAAGCAGAATTAAAGATAGAAACGTACAACAAACGTAGATCCCTGAGTTTTGGAGCTTTTCTGTCCTCGACCTTCTTGTCTTAAGTACATATTTAGATCGTCTTTGTTTCCTCCTGCCAACAAAAGGCCCAGGCATCTAAAAATAAATAGAGCGTCTTAAGAGAATCTCACTGTAATCATCAATATCCTAATAGGCTCTGTCATATCCTCAAAATGAGAGCTTAGGCATTGTCTCTCTGTCTAAATAGAGAGGACTTAAGCCGCTTAGCATGTTTGTCTCATTACAACGGGTAAAGTATGTAATTATTAGCTTATTAGATGAGTCACAGTAAGCTAACTGATAAAGCCTGTCAAAACAAAGAACGAGCAATTTTTTTCGCTATCTCTCTCTCTCTCTGTCCGTTTTTATCTCTGCCTTCTGCAGTCCGTCCTCATCCCTAATCTCCCTCCCCGTCTTCCCTCACGCCTGACCTGCTTCTGCATTCCGAGTCTGACTCCGGGGTCCCACGCAGCGAGGTCAAAGGTCAGCTGACCCGTATTCCTTTTTTTTTTTCCTCTTTTTTTTTTTGTTACTCCGCGCACGCTAATGAGCACCTCTCAATCTTCATTATTCTTTCCCTCTCTGTCTCGCTCTGTCTCTCCCTCCGTCTCTCTCTCTCTCCCTCTTGCTCTCCTGCAGTGAGGAGGAAGACACGGAAACTTTGCCAAGTTGAAAAATTCAAAGTTTGCAAAGATCCTCATTAGTTGATACTTCAGTGGAAGCATGATTTGTTGTAGAACCGATGACAGGTCGATGATAGCTAATAATTATAATATTAGTCTTGCATAATAAAGAGCAGATTAGTGTATTTATTTGTCAGAACTAAACAATAGAGAATAAAAGCCAGACAATGAGGGCAAAGTTAATGAGGACAACTTCAGAAAATTACACCGCAGCCCTCCAAGGTATTATGTAACCTGTGGGCAATTGCATATGCGTACTAATAGCCTTGTAATAATGGTATTTATGACAAGGCTAGTCATACCTTGGCTGATGAAAATCTGGCTGGGGAAAGTGAGTGAGAAACACTCTGCCTTCCCTCAACATTGTGTTGAGCTGCCATTGAGCAAGGCCCAAAAGTGGCCAATAATAGAAGACTGTGGTTGTACTGGGAAACTTACAGGTTTGAATGTGTTGTATGAAAGTGAAGCAGTCGACTTTCCTTAATACATAAAGGTTAAAAATCTTGGACAAAAGAAAATTGTCAAGGGATATAAAAGTAAGACTCGTTCAATTTAAAATCCTCAATCGCTTCTATTGGAAACCATCTAGACTACATCGATTAGGCCTTAAAAACACAGCAGACTGCTGGAAATGTCAGAATTCAGAAGGTACATTACTCCATGCTCTCTGGCAATGCCCTAAGATTCAGGACTTTTGGGAACAAGTCCACAATTGTATAAAAGAGATCACTAGCAGTGACTTTGAATTCTCTCCCAGGTTATATGTGCTGGGTGACCCATTAGCTGTGAAAGACTGTGGAAATGCAGAACTGATCCAAACTGCCATAATGGTGGGTAGACAGACTTTATTGAGGGGTTGGAAAAAGACAGAAGCTCCCTCTTGGCAGGAGTGGTTCATAGAACTGGGAAAGGTGGCCTCATATGAACAACTTTTCTATAGAAAGACTGACAGATGGGAAGATTATATTTTAAAATGGGGAAAATACCAGATCTATATCTCTAAGGATAAATAATGTTGTATTCCATATCTGTATGTTTACCTTCAATATCCTATGCTATCCTAAGTGCCCTTGGTGTGGATTTATAATGTTTGTTTCATTATTTATTTGTCTAATTTTTTTAAAATATATTTTATTGTATTTTATTTTTTCTATTTTTCCTCTTATCATATCTATCATTATTATTATTATTATTATCATTATTTATTTATTTTATATTAGTTAGTGTTTTGTGTGTTAAAAATTGAAAAATGGCAATAAACTTTAAATCATAAAAAAAAAAAATCTTGGACAATGCTGGAAAAAATCTGGGACAAAAAGGCTTTAAGATTGAGATGCGATGTGTTATTTGCGGTAAAAAAGAGAGTTAAAGGGGCATTGTCCTCAGCTCCACTGCCTCCTTCTACAACCTCATCAGCACTCACTTCACCGGTCTACCAATCATCATCAAGGACTGATTGACCCCCTTTATACTTCCCCTTTGTTTCAGTTTCTCCTTGGGTAGCACTGCAGTAGCGTCTTGTGTGTTATTGCTGTTCCTCAAATCTCATATCCGTTCTCATTTACGCTTCTTAAATTGATTAACACTTTGTACCAAGCCTGAATCCTGCTGTTATTAAAGGCTGCCTGCACTTGCATCCTCACTATGGAGAGTTCTTTACAGGCATGGAGTTATTTATGACTTTTATCAATCAAGGATTTAGAGCATCAACAGTTGCCTGTAATGGACAGCAATTTCGATTGCGAACTGATTCGATTCCTTCACTTTAAAGTATCGTTCAAAAGAATGATTGATTCATGAATTGGTCCATCACTAATAACTAGAACTCCAATCAGAACTGAAACGAGGAGACATAGGCCTTTACACCTTGAGATATTTCATAGCTAACATCTTTCAGAGATAAAATAAACATATTTTATGTTATGTTTACTCATGAGGTTTCTGTGTACAAGATACTGTAGCTCGATTTATTTTATTTATTTATTTACCAGGGACAGTGCACATTAATCAACATTTCACTTTCCACATCAATGTAAATAATAACTAATAAGTGATAATGTAAATGATAACCCGTCCTTCCCCTTCCACATGTTTTTAGTTGCTTCCACATATAAGTCGGCATCACCTGTATATGAAAAATGCAGCTATTGACAAGCTGCATATACCTTTGTGAATATCTCTGCTCTCTGTTGATTTGTATTATGGACATGTCTGTGTGGATTTGTGTCCTCGCTATAAACGACTGTGCACTGACCCAAAAAAACAAAAAGGGGAATTCAACCTAAATTGTTTTGGCAGAGAGGGGCAGGAGGCCTTGAAATAGGGAGCCTGTTTCTTCAGGGATATCCTGTCTGCTTGAACTGATGAAGATAAAATACAAATCAAAAAAATACATTTGTAAACACGTCATTTGGGGACACATTGTGTTGCCCCCCATCAGAACGAATCCAAACACAGTCTAGATGTTACTGGGTATGGAAGCGTATTGCATTCACCAAAGAATAAAAAATCGGAGATGGTTTCTCGTAATTATGACTTCTGTATCTCATAATTATGACTTAGGATTTCATAATTATGACTTAGTATCTCATAATTATGAGATAATTTATCTCGTAATTACGAGAAAAGAATACTTCCGGTTTGGGTGTTTAGCCTTCAAAATAAAAGCGCAAGATTTTAAACTTGTAGAAATAGTTTTAAACCAATTACCTTGTATTTAATCATCAAATTCAATAGGTGAGCACCCATTTTAATGTTTGATGTCATAATAATAATGAACACTGCCATAATATCTGCCATTTGTAACTGTAAACACTGCATATATATTACACTTGCAGTATGGCTGACTTTGAGAGCCTGCCATGACTTTTTTTTTTAAAGCACTTGGGCCTAAATGTTAGTGTGTAGTGAAAGTTCAGTTCTGCAGGAGTGTTTTAAAATAGAACTTGTGCTGTTACAATGAAAGGTAAATTGTACAGCGTCCAATTTAGTCAGAAAAAGTCAGAATAATATATAGTTGGCACATGTTATGGCATTGTTCATTATTATTATGACATCAAACATTAATATGGGTGCTCATTTATTGAATTTGACGAGTTCATCCAAGGTAGTTGGTTTAAAAAACAGTATTTCTACAAGTTTAAAATCTTGCGCTTTTATTTTGAAGGCTAAATGCCCAAACAACATTGATAGATCCTTCCATCACTACTGGATATCCTGCTCTGTATGAACTTATTTTTATGATTTCGGGCTGCAGCAATTCAATTACAAGCATTCTGACTCACATGCAAGCTATAAACAGTCTTCAGTTTTCAAATAGCTCCACGTTGGTTCCTTTTGCTCTCGTGAGGCTTCCCCCAAGGCTGTCCGAGCACAACCTCCCTTCCCTCCCCCTCATATCCCATTAACATCCTCCGCAAAACCATACACCAGGGTGAGGTGTTGCCATGACAACAAAATACAGATAACTTACTCAACGCCCATGTGATGACAGGACCGTCGTATGAATGCCTTTCGCAGTGGATGGTCATATAATTAGAGGTTAAAGCGGGCCATATTCTGGCGAACATAACCTTTTTAAATTTAGCGTTATCTAGCGTTGTTACTCAGATTTAAACATAGCCGGCAGCGAAAGCACAGTCGCGCTGAACAAATGTGTGTAAATACTGAAGCTGTCCGAGGAAAGCATGCTGATTCACATTGTGTATGTGTGAGTGAACTGGCTGGAGTGTCGGTGACTGTGTTTCTATACATAGGTCCATAGCAAAATGACTTCTGTTTCTTCTAATTCCTTTTGTTTAGATGATTATATAAGGCCCAGCAAGCATTTGATGGACAGAGACATGCAGGACGTTCAATGTCAACCCAAACCAGCACCCAATTTCCACAATATGATATTATGGCCTGGTAAAAAACTCATATTAAAAAAACTGTTGCTGATATCAGAAAGAAATTTAGGTCCCAAATTCACAGCAACAGACTCATTTTGATATTTACACAGATTTTCAATGTTGGTGCAGGCCGTCGTATGACATCATTTCAATATCAAAAGGTTTGCTCTTTGGCAGAGGGAGCAAATATCCCACTTGAGAGGACAAGAGAAGCCAAGGCGCTCAACTTGAAGTGAAAAAAATTAAAATGCCTTTATTGCATTGGCAAGTTCTATATACAGAACATGATTAAAAAATAACTGACGCGTTTTGCCATCTTGCCTTCTTCAAGGAGTTTAAACAAAACGAAATGGCACACACACACCTAAAGGAATTTATTTATTATTTATGTTCTGAAAGTCTATCTTGAAGTCTTGTGTTTAGTTCTCCCCACATAAAACACATTGCAATGTCTCGCAGTTCATGAAATGTCTTATTTTATAGATATTATCTGTGTGATTACATTGGAGGCTCTTGCACTGTTGCACATTAGAGCAGAAACCACACTGACAGCATCCAAAGGGTTTTGGAGGAAGCCGGGTGGTTTTAGGGTTAAAATGTTTGCTGGGATGTTTCAGGAAGATGGATTCTACGTGGCAAACCTGATCTGTAAAGGCAGAATTTGAATAGAAATATGTTTGTTGAACACACATAAGGCCACAGGATGTATGGATGTCTTGGAAGCCTGTATGTGGGTTGGATGAGTGCATCATATCGAATCAAAATCAAATTCTGTGCGCTGTGTGTTGACTGACTTCAGCGATGTGACAACAAAAATGGCCCGAAAGCAACTTTCATTCTGTTTTGCTTTTGATCGAAACGGAACTTTCTCTGTCGCCAAAAATCGTTGGCGTTCTACCCTCAGATGTAAATCCAGTATGAAGTCTTTTCTCGTTTATCTCTGCGTGAGCGTACTGAGACGCTCTTGACATTCTGACACGATGGATGCGATATGATGCGTGACACCGAAAGAGTAAACTCCTGACCAATTATTCTGTTCATCCTGTGGTGATTTTTTTTTTATGTCATTCAAAAACACCCAAAAAGGTCTCAGGAGCCTGTCGGACAGACATAACAAAGACACAAACAATAAAAGATGCTGAACCCTCAACGCAAAAAAAAAAAAATTCACCTCTGCCATCGTCTCCACAGCAACCCGCTCTCCTGCTCAACAAGAGACGAAATTAAGCACGGGACAGACAGGCAGAGCGGCGAGCTTTTGTGGCGGTGACATTTATTGCCATTCAAAGTCAGCTCATGTAAGTTTTATTAACTATTGTGGCTGTGACCACTTGGGTGTTCCCTCTATACCTTTTAGCCTCTTTTGCCGGGCCGAGCCGCCGCTAAGTCTCTGACGGCGGCCGGGCAACAAAGAGAGCAGTCATCTCTCCTGGTTTCTATTCTGAATCGGGCGAAACGCTCTCTCTTTCAAAAGGCGGCCGCGATGGAAGTTATCAGTATTCAGCCTCCTCGTCTTTTCAGCGGGGGCCCGAGCGTCCCCTGCTTTTTTAAGCGAGAGTTCCAAAGCTCAAATCCCCCCACGGGCGCGCGCTCGTTCAGGTAATGAGAAACAGGCCGCTCGTCTTTGAGGGTCCGACGCGTCTGATGGATTTTATATATGCTGATGAAATTTTGTCGTAATGTCGCTGTTAACCCCCCCCCCCCCAGATAGAGAGGCACTTAGGAAAAACCCCCAAAGTACAACCACATTGTGCAAGAGGAACCATAAATACATTATACATGGAATCCAAAACAGGAACATGGATAGATGAATCCTCTTAATTCTATTGCATTCACTATAAATTACTGGCAAATTAAAATGGTAATCCGCAAGATTATTGTTTTTTTTTTTTATTCAGTCTCCATCTTTGTCGCTCAGCCTCATCACTGTGGTGTTTCTGCACCGCACTTCCCACAGATCACCTGCCAATCAAACAGTGTGGGCGGAGCTTGGATTTTCTGTTGATGCGGTTTGAGTTTCTCTTCTCTTCGTCTGTTCAGTCATGCTGGCTGTCGCTGCTCATGCTAACTACCCAGTAGGGCTGAACAATTAATCGAAATTTTATCGAAATCTCAATATGGCCTACTGCAATTTTCAAATCGCAGGAGGCGCAATATTTGTTAAAGGTGAAATGTGTCAAAATAGCGTTTTAAATGAAATATTGTGGTGCTGCAGAGATGTCCTGGCCTACACATCATATTCTACAGACTTAAGAAAACATCTTTGTTTGGTACCTACTACCCAGTTCTTCTTCTTCTGTTTATTCCAAACAAACCGGAAACGTAAAACGCATCACTTTATCAGGAAAGAGCAACCAGACTCCGGCTGTTTAGAACACACAATGGAAAAGCTCACTGTTGAGTTATATCAACAGGCGATGGAGAGAAGCAAAACGTACAGCTATTTTTATGAAAATGTCACAGATTATTACTTTAAATAATGACATAAACACTATTTTCATTTGCTTGGGTTTTCCTGAAGACATTCTGAGATTCCCTAAAACTACAAAATCCCTCCATGAGTTCAGTCTTTTGTTCTGCTTGGCTTGTCTTTGTGGTAAATATTCTGACAAACCTGTGCTCGTCCATCCGGGACGTTCGCACACTATATAGCTCCTGAATCTGCATCAGTGCGTCCCAGTTGGTGCTGAGGCAGCGTGTCCCGACGACACAGCGAGGTCGGACCGTTTTGATTGGCTGTCGTGTCTGAGCAGCCCTGCTGGGAGAGATGGGCCCTGACGGCCGGAGAGGCCGGGCAACATGGGGGAGAAGCTCCTGACCTTTCAACTGAATCTGTATGACAGTAAAGCAGCACAACAGAGGAGAATAAATCAGCCCACACTCTCTAATATAAACTCTACCTCTGTCATCCTCTGTCACACAGGTGGAAAAGAAGATAAGGATATTCCTGATTTTTCATTTTTTGTCCCAATTTTTGGGTGAATTTTGGTCCTTTTTGGGGGCAATTTTATTGCAAATTAGCAGAAGAAAAACACTCAACACTAAGAATGAATTTCCTTCCCACAGCTGGAAACTGGAAGCAGCCTTACAAAAGAGGATGGTACCGGTTTCTCCTCTCTGTCCCAACCAGTCCATCTTCCACTCCTCCATTGCTGTTTTTTACGATGGTACGATGAACTGGTGGTTTTATTTTTTGTTTGACGAAGTGGTTTGTGTTGGTCTGCATTTTCTCCTCCTGCTGGCTGCATGGTGCCAACAGTTTCTACTGCTTCTGGCTGTGAACTGAGTTATTTTCTGATCAAAATCATCATCATCTAAAAAATCCAAATTTTCTCACCCAGAATCCTCTGGGAACAATCACCAGTCATAGGTTCCCAAAAATCAGCTACGGTGGCCCATGGGGGACAGTAGTTGCATTCATGCTTGACAAAAATAAAAATGAACATGGTCAAACGCAAAAAGGGCAATTTCTGCCCCTGATTTTTATTTTATAAAGGCCCCCGTTAATTTCTGAGCCTCGCAGAGAATATGTCACTATGGGCCTCATGCAGGAAGCGATATACAAACAAATTTTCTCTTATTTTTGTTTGTATCCACGATTTGTTCTTATTTTGTTAATACCCATTGATTTCTGGGATTCACCAATGTTTTCTTATTTTTGCTCTTCTCTTAGGTGAGAGAAAATTTTACGAGGAAAAAACATCTCGTTTTCACAGTCCACAAATTGTTTGTCCAATGCATGGAAACATAAGTTTTAAATACATACAAACATAAAAAAAACACATGAATATCATATAATCAAATTTAGATTATTATATGTTTTAGAGTAATTATAATGATTGGATTATTAAATTTGTGGGCTAAAGAAATACTATTGGTCCACTATAAAAAGCCTTGGATGATATTGCATGGTTCAGCTTCTGAATGTCTTACATGCTGCTCTGAGATGCTTTGTCCATCCAGGCCTTACAGAGAACGAGTTTTTAGAGATCACAGATCTATTTGATGAGGCGGATGAACGGCTGCTGAGCCGGTTCAGATCGCCAAGAGCGCCTCTCCGATTCTTGGCCGTGTGCCAGAGTATTTACACACGGCACAACACCCGCCCTTATATGGTGTTTAGGGGGCGTTACCTATGCTGATAACAATCAATCGGCCACGCGCCTCCAATTTCTGATCAAGTGGGATTCATCGTTCAGCACACCTGGGTAAGAGCAGATTTGGATGGTTAAGAACGTTTGGTGCATCTGGAGTTGACTTCTCTTATTTTTTCTCTTAACAGAAAATTAAGAGAAAATTTAAGAGACATTTAAGAGAATTTTGCTGCATGAGGCCCAATACGTCACACACAGTTTTTGAACCTTCTCTCCCGCAGTGCTTTTGAAATACCTGGAAAGCCTCATCTCCGAGCGCTGAACCCGCACATCATGCAGCTCATCACCTTTCCAACAGTTCGACAGCCGCAGCATTATACAGAATTCAGATTTAGCCGGCTTCGCTCCATCCACAGTGGCTCCTCTTTCATCGTCTTCCTGTCTGATCTCCCGGTGGCCGTCACATAGGTAGGCCGAGGGAGGCATTGCGGCTGAGTTATGTCCCCGTTTCCCGCTCGGCCCCTGCCTGATTTAAACCCCGGGTCCTGTGAATCAGCCGTAATGCGCGGCCACTGTTTCTCAGATGTGTCACATCTCTATTCATGGGAGCGATCCGTAATGAGATGGCGGCGGCGGCAGCAGCGGAGGGGCCGAGAATCTATCACCGGATACGGCCGCCCCGAGGGGAAGAGACTGGAGTGGACTGCGGACAGTGGGAGTCTGCCATTATTCTCCGGGAGTGGGTGGCTGACGGGGCCGCCATCGCCATGCGCCGACGCCGGCTAATCACTATGCTAAACTGCTCCTATAAGGCCCCATCGCTCCCTGACACTGACCAAATTTAATGTCACCGCCCCGCCTCGCGGATGAACCTCCTCCATCCGCTCTACATTCAGAGAGACGCTCAAATACCGCAGGAGGAGAGAGAAGACGGAGGAAGCTGTCGATGTATTCTTTTACACCGGGAGCTTAGGCTGCAAAATCATCCTCTAAGTCTTAAAACACATCTTTAAAGACCATAGACATGTTCTACTCTCTATTTGTCCATTTTGTTCTTCTTTGTTCTTGTAACTCTGTTTTTCATTCCCAACTGGAATTTTTGCTGTTTATCTAATTGACTATCGTTGATCATTGTTTTATTGATTTGCAAAGCACAAGCGCTCTCTAAATATAGCTCATTACTAAGCTTCTAACGATCTTATAGCCCTTGAGGAGAATAACTTTGATTAAAAATTGAGTAAAAATGGCATTTGGGCTTCAGCGGAAAACATGCAGCAGCAGAGAGGGACAGGAAAGATGGGAGAGAGAGAGGAGAGTTAATTCATATATTTTAGTTAATTTACTAAAAATATATTTACAATGTTTACACAGTTAACTATTTACATATTTATGTTTACACAGTAATTATTTACATGTTTAAATCTTTACATCGGCATCTTTAAAACAGTTACAATCTCTACCTCTGCGGTTCCCTCACATTTACCTCAGTCTAAGTCCTTCTTGCGTCTGATTGGTTAGTTCAGTCACATGGGCGTCAGAACAAGGAAGTGTTGTTGTGGTGAAGCTGATGGAGAAAAGTAAAGTGCTGCTTAATAAAATTATCCGTCTCCATCAGGCTGTTTCTTCCTCATTAAGAGTGATCCAACCACCACCTCAAACCCTCATGTTATAATATCATATCACAGTCAACAAGTTGACTTTGTTGATTTCTGACTAAATAAACTGGCACCAAAAATGCATTAATCCATGGTTAGTGCAGACAGTCCTGCTGGACTATCGTTCCCTTTTTGGATTCTAGGAACCAGATTTTAATTTGGGCAAACAGGGTGAATCTGCAGCGTCTCAATTAGAGGGGGTGAGACGCTTTTCTCTGATTCAGGCTGATAAAACGCTTACCAGCAACTCTGAACAAACCTTAAACTAACTAGGGATCAGTGTTGGGAATAACACGTTACAGAGTAACACGTTACTGTAATTCCACTACTTTTGGCAGTAACTAGTAATGTAACTAATTACTTTTTACTTTTTACTTTTTACTAATTACAATTACTGAAGTTTAAATGGGCTTGTTACTCGTTACTGGATTATCCGGTTTATGATCATCCGACTTTACGGTGGTGCAAGTGAATCAAAAGACGACCAACCTCCCTGGAGACTTTATTTCTCAAAAGCGACTAGCGACAAATCTGGCGACTTTTTCTGACCATGGGAAGCAATGTTAATGTGTTGAATCCCAAAGCATTTGGCAGTAAATTGGTTTGGCTGATGCCGGTTTTCTCTACTTGCTTGTCTAATCCAGAGAGTCTGATGATCACAGTGTAGCTCCTCCCTCTGCTGAGAGCAGGGACTGTAGGATAGGGTCCACTTGTAATTGTTACCGGCGTACGCCCAAACTGGCCCGGGTGGGCGGAGTCAGCACTTAGATTAAAACGGGCTACGGGTGCATAACAAGTGCAGCCTTATATATTGATATGCAAATTATTGTATGACATCATCTGGCGACTTCTAGCGACTTTCTGAGCAGCCAGTAGCTACTTTCCTTGGAAAAGAGTTGGCAGCACTGCTACCGGTGCGTAACTCAGCCCACACAGTGAACTAATGCTTGATTTAAAGGTCTGTCCAGGCTACAATAAATACACCTATCAAAACATATCTATTGAGTTTTATTGTTCCACTACTTACTTTTCATCATAGTGATAATGGGTACAATGATAGATAAAATTTGACAGTTGTCTTGTCCCACACTGTGCCATAGCAATACTAAAATAATATAGCTATGTGTAATAAGAGAATTGAAGCAGACATTTAAAAGTAACACAAAAGTTACTTTCCCTAGTAACTAATTATTTTTATTATGCAGTAATTGGTAAAGTACTTCAATTACTTTTTGAGAGAAGTAACTAGTAACTGTAACTAATTACTAACTTTCAGTAACTTGCCCAACACTGCTAGAGATAGACTGACTGAAAGCATTAAAAATCATTTACATGCCAGTCTACTGTCCTGTCACTATAGCTGAGCTCTCTGTACAGGAAGGTGCGGCGCTTCACCTGCACTTGACACTACTTAAATGTCTGAGACAAGCACACTCGGAGGCTCATTTGCCAAGGGAGGGAAAACACTTATGGATAATGACACCTCTTGTTACTAAACCCCCCCGCCCCCCCCCCCCCCCCCTCCACCGCCACCCCGCCGCTGTTTGGTTGCCCTTTAACACTAGCATTGACATGCATCGTATACAAATGAGAGCGCGCCTCTCCCGCGGGGCCGGTCTCAAAGGTTAGCGACTGCACACCGCATGGCAGATGAGGGCTTTTAATGAGCAACAGAAACCCATTTGATTAGTTTGGCTAAATTAGACCCTTGGTCCGTGCGATCCTGGGTGCAGATACCAAAGGACTCGCAGGTCAGTCCACTGTAGGAAAAGCGGGGAGTTTGGGGTAAAATTGGAGACTTGTCGGAGTTCATCTAATTACTGCGTGAATGTGAGTGTGCAGGCCGACGTGCGAGGGATCACTGATGTGCCGCGCTGAGGCTGCCCTCTGTGGAAGTAATTCATTACATTTACTCAGGTTACTGTAATTGAGAAGCTTTTTTGTGTACCTGTACTTTTTGGAGTACAAGTCTGTCCAATACTTTTACTTAAGTATGTTTTTACCAGAGGTGGGGGACTCGAGTCACATGAAATTTGAGGAATTGAGACTTGCTTGACTAACATTGATAAAAGACTCGACTTGACTTTGACTTGGTATTCATGACTTGAGACTTGACTTAGACTTGAGACAGATGACTCGAAAGGACTTGACTTTTTTTTTTTATTAAATATTTGCATTTTTCTAGATATTGATATTGAGAAGTTACTGGGCAGGAGGCTTAACATTGTGATGTAAATGTTTTGTTTCGTACTTCTGTTTTCACTTTAGAGCCCTTTAAAGCTACAGGGCTATATTATAATTTCAGAGCCCCACTCTCCATTGTTGTTCATTTAGGAGGCTTGTTATTGATTGCCACAAAATGTCAAATATCAGTAAGATTTATAAGATGTAAGCAGGCTGCAACAGTTTTCGTTAATGTTGAAAATAAAACTCTCATGACCGCTGTCTTTTAACTGATTTAAATGTGGAAACTGGGGTAGATCATCAGAATTTCGTATGACTTGACTTGTGACTTGCTTGACCTGAGCAATGACTTGACTTGTCTTGCTTGACTTATAGCAGGGACTCGACTTGACTTGCTTGATTCTCACCACAGTAACTTGGGACTTGCTTGAGACTTGAAGGTTAAGACTTGAGACTTGCTTGTGACTTGCACATGTGTGACTTACTCCCACCTCTGGTTTTTACTGAAGCATTGCACTTTCAAAATATACATTTTCCTATGTGAGAAACAGCACCTATATGTACGGAGCCCCTCTGGGGTCACATGGTGGAAAAAGAAACTCTTTGTGTAAATCCGTGCGAACGGATTTGTAAACTGTGCGAACAGATTTCTAAATCCATTCGCATGGATTGTGAATCTGAGGGCACGGTTTAGAAATCTGTACGCACAGTTTACAAATCCGTTCGCACGGATTTACACATCGAGTTTTTTTTCTACCATGTGACCCCAGAGGGGCTCTGTATATATGGCAGCGAAGCAGGCAAGAACAGATTTGGCTGTCAGAGTTAAAACTGAATTTCAAAAGAAGGATATCGAGGCAGATAAAACACCCAAAATCCTTCCTTTCAAAAGTGATAAAAGTATATATAGTGTTGACCCAGGTCTGCTGGAGATAGTTACCACACTCACAAGCATTTTACTCTCTTTAGCTATTATGGGCAACATTGTCATGCAGTGAAGATTGGAAACCAAGGGTGGAAGTGAATAATTACATTTACTCACTTGCTTTACTGTAATTGAGTAGCTACTTTTTTGAGTATTTTACTTTACATTTTTACTTAAGTATTGTACTTCATTACATTTTAAATCACATCAACTGTGGAGCGATTCACAGTGAACGATGAGTCAGCAGAGAAGAGAATCTGGTTTTAATTAATCTGATTGTATTTTTTTTTTGGACTTTATTTTGTAATTTCACATTTTTTTACAATTAAAATGATCTAGTTTGAACTCTGTCCTCTCGTCCTTTTAGAATTATTGCTTCTAAAAAGTAACTCAGTAACTTTTACTCTGAGGTCATTTTAAATCAGCTTTTTTACTTTTACTGAAGTAGATTTTTACACCAATACTTTTACTTCTACTTATCAAAATATCATCAAAGTAACAGTGCATTAACTTCAGTAGGACATGCTCTTTCCTCCAGTGGTTAAAAGTACCTCTGCAGCTAATTCTCAGTTTCTCACTTGCCACCTTGTTTTTCATGTAAACTGTCCTCAAAATCATAAACGTTACAAAATTTCCCCAGGGCATCTTTTTCAACCGTTGATGCCTCTGCAGCACGATGAATATGAGAAGTTGTCAACACAGATTCAGTTTGACGTTTGTTTTTTGTTTTTTTATCACAATTTCATGAGGTTCATTAAAGTAATTGATTTTGACTGCCAAGTGTCTGCTCTTTGGTGCTTTTTAGCGGGGAGGGAACAGTGGCTGCAGAAGAAAGCGTGTTGCATGTCTTAAACTGAGCACCAATGAAGCCTTCTTCTCTCTTCCCTGAGGGGTTAATTTATGCGGCATAAGATGGTCGCCACTGCCAGCTCAGTGGCTGTCTGTCGCCCACAGCCATTTCATCTGGGGGTAAAGGATACTGCTGTTAATTGACTGTTACGCAATGTTGACACTGACAGTGGTTATTTTTTCATCTCATGTAGTGGGCAGTGGAAGCACAAGGGAACTGACGTGTGTGTGGGTGTGTGTGTGTGCGTGTGTGTGTGTGTGTGTGCAACAGCTGAAGCCAAATCTAAGCCCCCAGTTCCCTTTCCACCAGCTGTGCCTCATCATGCCGTCTCCAGAGATGCTGCCAGGCCACCAGGCCAACGTTTCTCCTCCCTTTCCTTCTTCCCTTCCTTCCCTCATCCAACCTTCTCTAGCGCCAAAATAACGCTGAGACGTTGAGTTCAAAACAGTTTCTAGAGCTGTGAATATACGGTGCTATAATCCTTTTAGACTTGGCTTAAAGTTAGTCATTTTACATTTACTTCAGTACATTTTTGTATTGTAAGTTTTGTAACAGAAACTGGACGATCATAAATTGGCCAACTGTGGAGCCATTCACAGTGAATGATCAGTCGGCAAAGAAGAGAATCTGGTTTTAGTTAATGTGGTTTTATTTTGCTTATTCACTTTATTTTGTAATTTCCAATTTTTCCAATTGAAAGAATCTAGTCTGAACTCTGTCCTGTCGTCCTGTAAAGATTTCATGGAAAAGATCACAGCTGACAACGTATCTGTCACCGAGACCCTTTAGAGGAGGTGGTCTCGGTCCGGTCCCAAACGAACTCTGGAGCGGTTCGTTTGTGGTGGGAACGTGATCCGACCTCGATCCGACCCAACTACCAGGTGTACTCAATTTACTCCGCAAGTTTGAGCTAAACGGCTCCTGTAGCCAGGTAGCAGGTATAGCAGGTACAGCAGGTATAGCCAGGTATAGCCAGGTAGCCTATAGCCAGTATAACATTTTCAAGACGTTTCCTCAAATTGCATTCCGCACTCTGCTGGTACAGTTTTGCCTGGTATATTGCCCAGATAATTACAACAGTTATGAGCAAATGCCAACTCTGCCGTTGCTTAGCAATGTGCACTAGTCCAGAACACAGGACCTTCTTCCTGTATTTACTTTCCTGCTCCCGCCCCAGACACATCTGACCAATAAGCGGAGTGAACGTTCTCACCTGGTTTGTAGTGATGCATTTTGATTCGCTTGGATTTTTCTCCGTGTGAAAAGAAACCGAACCAAAGAGAAAACGCTACAAGTTTACAAACTCATCAACTGATTCGGACCAGAGCAAACAAACTATAGGTGTGAAAACGCCCTTAAGAAAATATCTGCAAAGTAACAGTACTTCTCCTTGGGCAGGGCATTTTAGTACTCTTTCCACCACTAGTTAAATGTACCTCTGTGCAACTAGTTGCTCACATGCAGTCAGTAACGTTGCCACCCTGTCAGATGCATTCTGGGATCTGTGCTGTATAGTAAGTTAAACCTCTCTAGCTGGCTTGATGAGTGTAATGTTGTCTTAATCAGAAAGCAAAAGCCCCTCTACTTGAAGTGTATATCTGTGTCTTTCCTCATCTTAACTAACTTGTCCCTTGAGTCAAATACTTAGTGATTTGACTTGAATATGAGTGTAAGGGCATCATTAGGATGGAGACGATGCCCTGCGTTTGTGAATCCAAAACACTCGTGGGAATAAATTAACTGGAGTGGACAGTGTTGCGTGCCATAGATAAGTATTGGCGTTGACAGTGTCCTTGTTTACACTGTGATGTCCCCGCAGAACAGTGACAGGAAAACCACTATCACCGGTCTTAGCGAGGCCCGCTTCATGTGATTTCACCTGCCGATAAAGACATTTGGATCATTTTGAGCATTGTTTTTTTTTTTTTTAAATACTTTATTTATAGATTTTCAGTTTACAAAATCAAAACAAACATTGGCAGCATAGAACAACCACCCCCCCCCCACCCAGCCACCCATTCACCCACCCCAAGGCCTCAGTGGAGGAAAAAAAAAAAAAAAATTAAATAAATAAATACCTATAATATGGTTACAGACAATTCCTGACATGTACATTGTTAAGCAATGTTTAGAATAGGAACATTGTACAACATTATGCATCAATTAATCCAACTGGCCAATCTCATGTGTATGTAAGTTCCATAAAGGGGACCCAGGTTTTAATATATCTATCCCGGGAGTTCTTTCAATTATATCTCAACTTCTCTAATGGAATCATAGAGAGTACTTCCTTAACCCATTGATTAAGAAGAACTCCCAATCCGTAACTCTTCTTAATAAAGGAGATAAAAAAAAGACTACAGTATTAATCCCCCCCCCCCCACACAAAGGAGCCCCGCTACCCTTGACGCTCCGCCGGGACGGTCCTTTGGCATGCGCGGCATGGTTAGGCACTGTCAGCGTTTGACGGGTCTTGGCTGAGCCCCGTCCTGGAGCGCGGGCCTGACCCTGTCTTCCACCGCAGGCCCTCAGCCGGAGGAGGAGGAGGAGGAGGAGGATGATGATGGATGATTTGTCGTCCGGACGGCGCTGCGCCGCGGCAGGAGCGTCCAGCTGGCCTCGCTCCCACGGACGCCGTCTTGTCACCGACGCTACCGCTAAGCCGCTCCCCCCCCCCCCCCCCCCCCCCGGCAGCAGCCTCACCTCTCAGCGCACGGCCGCTTGACAGCCTATTGTCCCGGAAAGGTGAGAATAATGCTCTTCCTTTTGGAACGCCGGGGTTATGAATTCATACTGTCAAGTGTTTACCGCTGATTATTTATCCCTTCCCTGGCAGTTGTGGAGGTAATGATGAATGAGCGGGGTGGAGGATGAAAAAGCTGCCATCTGTGTGCAGTGTTTACTTGGTCATTGAGTGATATGCCCTCCAAGAGAGATGAAAATGAAAGCACGCAGCCAATGTGTGCCTTCAGCTTGAAGGAAATCCGTGAGTGGCTCTTTGTATCCAGGAAAAGCTGCTGGAGTTTGACTTCAAGCGCTATAAGGGAAGTCGACAGCGAACAAAAGAGCTTTCCAAACAGCGCTTAGTGAGAAAATTAGGGGCAACACATTGTCCAATGGGCATGAAACAAAGTCAGAAGAGCTATTCCGGAAAAAAAAAAAAAAAGGGTAAAGATGTGCGGATCAAATGCTACGGTGTGAAAAATGTACCATGCCAAATTGAATGATGATGAGGCCGCTTCAGGCAACAGAGGAGGGACAAAAACACAGAGAGGGACACCGCAGGCCTTGGCCAGGGCAGAGAGCTAGCGAGAAAAAAAGAAAAAGACACGGATACAAACAAGGTCAGGAGCTGTCACGATAGGTCACTAAAAACCACAACAGTGATCGCTTTCCTTCCTTCTGCTGTTCAGACGGTGATTCAGACACACAGACCAGAGAACCGGTGTGTGACAAGTGATAAAGGCAAAAAAGGTAAAAAAAAAAAGAAAAAAGAAAAAAAGGTCAAATATCCTCACACATTTTTTGATTGTTTTTAGCTAAAGGTAAGAACTCAATTCAGATTCAGATTCTGGGTGGTCATTACTGAAACCTCCCAGCTACGAAATCCTATCCTGTCTCAGTTTAGGAGGATATTTAAGATTTTTGCCATTACAGAATAAGGTTTCCTATCTTTCCTATCCTATCTTCACTCCAAATAGGCATTTAATTATTACAGCAGCGTCCTAGAAATTCTAACTTAAGACAGCACAGAACTTGTCTTAAATTCAAAATATTCTGTTATATAACGGTTAAATATGGCTGCTGCACAATTCATATTAGACATTGGAGAGAGAATCAAAATTGCCCCCAGAACAAGCATCTTATAGCCTACTCTGCTCGAGGCAGATAGGACGAGACTGCCTAAGGAAACAGGACGGACAAACCCGTCTTTATTTTCCAATGGCGCCGTGAAATATGTCCTCCGCATTTATCCCATCCTGGCTTGTCCTCCTCCACGGGCAGGCCAGGAGCGGCGGCCACCGACCAAATTCTTTTTTTGACAGTGGGGGGTTCTTATCAGTGTTATATGGAGGAAACCCCAGGTGAGCACGGGGAGAACATGCAAACTCCACATAGAAAGGCCCTTTTTACGAGATAACCAGCTAACGTTAGTGTCATATGGACTCTTCTCGTGAACACGGTAAACACGACCCTATTTGAAGGCACCAACAGTCCCACTTGACGCTTCAAATTGGCCCGCCTCCTCTCTTTTTTGATTGGTCGCCTGATTGACCCAATCATCACAGTTTCTGCCCTGAAAAGATTTTTCAATAAGCAAAACTCCTATCTGCTGATTGGCAGGTCGTCTGTCCAGTGAGGCCAATAGCAGGCGGCTGCGGCTCTGCGGACAACTCTCGGCCTCGCTTTGGCTGCTCTGGCTCCAAAAAATAACAACATGGCGGCGACCATAAACCCAATATCCGGGCTTCAAAACGGCCCTTCAGAAACCTATGGATGACGTCACAGTCACTGGTGATATCTGTTAATGTTAATAACTGTTACTGGTCTGATTTTGACAAAACTTGCAGGGACGATGCATATTGGTGCTGCGTTCTCATGTTTAAAAAATGACACTGATTGTCCTGATGGGGGCGGTATAAGGTCAAAACTTCAAACTTTGAAATAACTAACTATAACTAACTAAGGCAATAGCATAACTGCTACACCACCAGTTTGATTTTGATGATGCTTGGAGGGACAATGCATCTTGTTGCTGATTGGCCTACATCATATATGGGGGACGCTCTTTCTCAGTATGCATTCTTGTGCATTCTTGTGTCCTCCATGATGCATTTTACATAATATCTAACCGCCGAAGCACGATCCCAAAACAAAAGTAGAAGAGCATGGAGGACGGATAAAAATCCTGGAAGTTTACTTGCCAGTGGAGGAAGCATCGGACGGCGACTTCACCGACGAGAACTTGGCATTCTTGGATTTGATAATCTTGTCTTGTTTTTATCGCAAAATACTGGGGATGGGACGATCTTGCTTATTTCATGATACAATTCGAGACACGATATGGGGTTTGCGATTCGATGCAAACACGATACGATGTAATAAATAAAAGTTCAATGACAACAAAGTCTGTCTGTGCAGAATTCTGTTTATTTCTGAGCCACAAATCTTTCTAGCGATGTCATTGTCTTGCTAGAATGTAAACAACAATTTAAAAAAGTGCAAATAACATCATTTCAACGGATGGTCAAGCCGTCTCATTTGCGATTACTACAGCAGAATAAAATGGAGCTAATATCACGATTCAGTTTTCTGCCTCACAATACGCAATCTCTGAACCCATCGTCTATCGGTCTGACGACGATTAGACTCTGGGGGCGACGGCCAATGTTTCGGGCTTTCCTGTGTAGCCAGCGGACATCCGGGCCAAGACATCCTCTTCCGTGCTCCGGTCATTGTTTACAGTCCGATTAGCGACTTGAGACAAGAGAATGGAGTCGGAGTTGAGAGACGACGTCTCATAGGCAGATATCTGTTTATAGAGATTAGCCGAAATGTCATCCGGACCTGAAACACCTACAAAAAGGATCGATGTTTGTGTATTGTGTGGAGAAACGTTCGACTCTCGCGTCTCAAGTTGCTAATCGGACTGTAAACAATGACCGGCGCACAGAAGAGGAAGTCTTGGCCCGGATGTCCGCTGGCTACACCGGAAACCCCGAAATATTGGCCGTCGCCCCCAGAGTCTAATTGTCGTCAGACCGATAGACGATGGGTTCCCAGATTGCACAATACGTATTGTCACATTTTTGAGAGTTGAAAATGTGAGCGTATTATGTACATTCAGCCAGGTCGGCATCTAAGTCATCATATGTCTGTGCATTTTTGTGTGTGTTGAGTGCATACTGTATACATATACAGTATATATACAGTAGCCTATGTATACAGTATATCAGTATCTATGTCTATATCCCTGCAGTGCAGCACAGACTCTCAGCGGACCCAGTAATGTGCAGTAATGGCTTATGAATATCCGTCTAAATGTCTCTGCCACTCAGAGTCTGTGGCGGTTCACACAGGTGAGGAGGACAGCGAGGGCGCGCTCATTACCCATTACCCATTCCATCACCCGCTCCTCCTCCTGACGACCCCCCCCCTCCCCCGCTCCTATCATTTATTTATCCGCGCCAGCCCTCAATTACAGGCAGTGGTCCGGGGGCCGGGGAGCAGGCCCGGGTGACCCGGGGTTGGTCTCGCTAATGAACGACAGAGAGAGACCCCCCTCATGTTTATTTCCAGCTTTCACCCAGAGCAGGAGCCCCGGGAGGAACGGAGAGACAGGGCTGCTGAATGATAATCAGCGCTTTGTAGTTTTAATACGCCTCGCCTGCTGCCGCTCTCCGGCCGTCCCTCTGCATACGGACGGAAGGGGCGGAGGGAGCGAGGCGCGGGGAAAGAAAGAGAGGCGTGCCACTTATAGGGAGAGATGATGGCGGTGTGACTCAGGCTGCCGTCCCCCGAAGGGAGAAGCGGGCAGACGGATGGGCGGTGAATCACAGCCCTCCCTCGCCCCGGCCTGGAAGGGAGCGGTTTGAGTCGGACTGTAATGACGCCTCGGTGTCTCGCGGACGCCAATCCATTTCCAGGAGCGCTTCCTGAAATTAAACGTCTCACTCTGCATTCCAATTTCTACTTTCCCATCGATCAGCTCGACTGCTGATGATTAAAATGGGTATTTCTTTTTTTATTTAAGATTTTGATGTTAATCTATGATCTGTGTCAGCCTCTATCGGCAACCAGCAGGAATTGCAGCAACACTGATAGAACTTTTCTCTTCCTACACAATCATGCGAATCATTAATGCGAATCGAATTCTCTGTAATTTTAGCCATAATTTGTTTTTGCCGCAAGTTTTTTTTCTTCTTCTTCTTCTACATGTGTCTTGAAAAATGGAGGCAGTAGTGGAGTCTGTAGAGGAAGGTTTTGAGTACTTTTTCAGCACAAATTTAAAATTTTGCTTTGCTAAATCAGAAAGTGACAAATTGTAAAATCTTGACCTCATACAATTATATCTGTAGCACTGGTGATTTCAGTGAATTTCATTTTCCACTGCAAAGGTGTTTTATGAAACACAGAGGATGGGGGGCAATCAGAGATGGGACTCGAGTCCCATGACTTGGACTGGAGTCACAATTTGAATTGCTTGAGACTTGCTGCATGAAGAGAAGACTTGAGACTTGACTTGGGTTCTGGTGACTTGGGACTTGACTTTGACTTGTACTTTCTAAAGTCTTGACTTGAGATCTTGTGTTTGTGTAAATGACTTAGATTGAAAGTGATGAGATTTGTTCCAGCAGACGACTGAATTTGAATTCTGTTTTCTGAATTTGTATGGAATGATGAAATTCTAGAAATCAAACTCATGATGCTCTTACCAAGTTTTTATCCTATTAAAACCATATTGCATTGAAAAGTCCTAGATATTTCGTTTTCTTTAAGATATTAAATTGATACTGGACTCTTGATTTGTTCTGACTTGACTTGCTGTTCTACATTTAGACTTAAGACTTGACATTAATGACATGGACTTGACTTGGTAATCTACATTTAGACTTGGGACTTGACTTGAGACTGACTGACTAAAGTTGACTTGGTCACACCTGTGGGGGTAATTCATTATCACATGAGGTCCCGACATAATACTAGTCCCATGTAAAATAGGGTTTTTGAGGATTGGGAGTGTCTTTAAATTCCAATGGGAGGAGAGTTTTCAAAACAGAGTGCGGGCCGGAAAGTTTAAAAGTGTTAAAAGCCAGAAACCTCACCAGCTGGTGAGCAGTAAAAACGTACTTATTGCAACTTTTAAGAGTAACAAGACTGATGCCATTTCTGTGAAATCAAGTCCGGCATCCACATCCATGTGTGTAACTACTTTTCCCTGCAGCGCGGCTGTCTCACGACTGCAGACCGTGAGTGAACCAGCTGTGGCAGAAATCATTCCTCAGCATGATTCCTGTCCTTGATTTTGACCTCTTCATTTTTGCTGACCTATGCAGAAGTCGTGTCTAGTGATGTGTGATGGATGAGCGGTGATGATGAGCCCGTCGCTGAAGGCAAGAGAGGGAAAGTGGAGGACAGAGATCGAATTGAACAGATTAAAACCCGACCAAAGAGGTGGCAATACTGACCACAGGAGAAAAAAAGAGGGAGGCCTTCTGGATATTTCATCGTAAAAGTTTATTTCCAGATGGTAGGAATGAGGACTTTGCAATCAAACAGTTCCTATAGATGTTTTGTTTTATTTCTGATTTTCTTCTGTAACCTTTTAAATGTTTTATCCTCCTGTACCTCTTGTCATAAGAGAGGAGGAACCAGTGGGACGGCACTATATCTATATATCTATATCTAAAGGCTTCTGCTTAAATGCTTGAAATGAGTTTCTTAGACAAATATAAATAGTGAAGTTGATCCTATGTATGAATTTCTTTCCAAAGCCTTTGCCTTTCCATCAAGGCAAAGGGCGGCTACTTTAAAGAATCTAAAATATAAGATAGTTTTGATTTGTTTGACACTTTTTTGGTCACTGCATAATTCAATTTGTGTTATTTCATAGTTTTGATACGTTTACTATTATTCTAAAATGTGGAAAATAGTAAAAATAAAGAAAAACGTGTGCATCCAAACTTTTGACTGGTAGTGTAGATGTATTGTTTTACAAACCCTGATGAAGGCCAGTCCATGCAGCTTGTCAGCTGGTCAAGTTGGGTCAGAAACTAGAAAACTAGAAAAATTAACAATCCAAAGTGGAAAGAGGAAAGCATGCTTCAATGGTGTTTTGGTACAGGAATTTTATTGCAGTTTTATTACATGATTTTTCATAGTTTTAATTCAACACATATGATGCACAGAAATAAAAGACATTTAGCATAATCATCTATTTGTGGTATACTGCCATGCATTTAAACTAATGTCTTTAGTAATGAAGTGAAACAGAGCTTGGGATGCAGTTTTATATGGTGTGTTTTGTGAATATGAAATGAGATCCAGCTGGGAACATCATTAGTGGGATCTTTGTTCTCTGGCTGGGTGAAATGTGTGTGTGATGTCTGTAAGTGTGTGTGTGTGCGTGTGTGTGTGTGTGTGTTTGCCAGTGTCTGTGTGTGTCTGTGTGCATGTGCATTGCCTGCCAGTCAAGAATCAGTGTGTGTTTTTTTTCCCCCTCCTGCCTGCGCTGCCTGTTGACCCGTCCACCATCTTTCTTGGTCTCTGGGTGTGTGTCTAGGCACACTGCACCCCGGCGTCCTCGCCGTGGCTACAGTTGTGCGAACCAACTCCACCGTGCGGGCAGGCGAAGATATTTGACTCGCTGCCGGTGCATTGCAGGTCATCCAGCCAGATGTTGCCAGACCCTAAAGAACGACAGCGATGTTGGCATCAAACACGGACTCATGTTTCTCAGCTCTCGTACGGACAGCTTATATTGTTGATGGCAGGAAAGGGAAAGTTCTCATTTACCATAAGACTTAAAAGGAGAATTGCTCAAAAAACATTATTTCTTCAAGTCATGTCATCTGTGCCCAGCATCAGATGCACTGAGCTGAAAAAGCTTAGCTGCAACAATTTGCATCAACTTATAAGTGACTGACATGATATATTATGTCCGCTAGGGCTGAACAATTAATCAAAATTGTATCGAAATCGCAATATGGCCTACTGCAATTTTCAAATCGCAGGAGGCGCAATATTTGTTAAAGGTGAAATGTGTCAAAATAGCATTTTAAATGAAATATTGTGGTGCTGCAGAGATGTCCTGGCCTACACATCATATTCTACAGACTTAAGAAAACATCTTTGTTTGGTACAGATCCCCGCAAAAATCACACCCTAATCATTTTGATATGTTTTTCAATGAAAATGAGAATAATGATGTGAAAATTATCATCCCCTCTAAATATCGCAAATCATATCGCAACTGCAATATCAGTCAAAATAATCGCAATTAGATATGTTTTCAAAATCGTTCAGCCCTAATGTCATTGCTTAATATACCATGTTAAATTTACTTAAAAAGAAAAAATAAATGCTGCAGTTACATTTAACAGTCTGGTTTCAGTCAGTTTTTGCAGAAACTACCTTTAGTTTGAATAATACATTTTTTTACTTTCAGCCATTTAGCTAATGCTGTTATGCAGAACTATTAAGAGTAGCAGGAGAATAACGTTGCTGTTGGATGAAAACCTCATAAATCCAATTTTGGTGATTTTTACTGTATGTTTTCACTTCAGTTGAACGATCACATGCTCCTTTATGGGTTGAGAAGATTCTACCTCTTGGCCTTATGGAACCCAGTGGATAAAACCAAACACACATTGTCATCAAACTAAAAACAAGGCTTTTTTTTCCCTTAGTTTCTGAAAAAATGACATTGTGGAGATTCAAGGTTTTCATCCGACAGCGACGATAAGCTCAAACTCCTAAATCAACAAGCAGGCAACCTACAGGAAGGAGTGCTTTGGTCAGAGCCTCCTGACAATATTCAACCAAGACTTGGGATGGGGCGATCTGCTTATCTCCCGATACGATGCGCAATATGGGGTTCACAATTCAGTACAACCACGATACGATGTAATAAATAAAAGTTCAATGACAACAAAGTCTGACTGTGCAGAATTAAGCAATATTCGAGTGTAATATTGCGATTATGCAACAGTTACCAACAAAATAAAAGATATAATCAAAATGTATTCATATTGTGGGGCAATTCGCTCTCAAAATAAAAAACTTTTTGCTAGCGTTATCTCCGTTTCCCTGGAAATACATGGGGTCTGACTAATAACTGGAAAACAATCAGTCACGTCAGTAGACTCCTATGTAATGGAACATAGTTTACTACTCCAGCAAGTGGGCCGACCCTTAGTAACGACCTGCAACAGAGACGATTTCTAGTCCCTGTTGAGTCAGCCAGCCAACTTGAGCTAATGCTTTCTAGAGATCGTGGGATTTCCCAAACTGAATAAATACCACACATATGAACACAACACTGCCTTGCTAGCTCAATCTTGTTGTAACTAAGATATCTGCTGAAAAAATTTTTTTTTCCATGGACAGATTTAGCTGCTACGTCCACGAACTTCACATGTATTTTTAAGCTAGTAGCGCCGTGTCACCGACTCACCGGCACAGCTGATGGAGGATGCCAGAGCGTCTGGTAACATCAAGGCTGAACAGAGTTAGCGTAGCATTATATTTAAATATATTGTATGATAATATGGCGGAGTAATATTTAGTGATGAGCACGGCTAGGTGTGCTGTCATGCTGATTTGATCACGTTCTAAATGTCTAGTTGACCAATCAGATCGCTTGGTCGGAACTACCTGTTGTATAATTATGTTTATTTCTGAGCCACAAATCGTCCTAGCGATGTCATTGGCTTCTAGAATGTAAACAACAATGTAAAAATGTCATAACAAAGTGACAATAATATAATTTGGATGGAGAGCTTGAGAAACTGTGATGGTCAAGCGTCTCATCTGTGATTACTACAGCAGAATAACATGGAGCTAATATCACCATTCATTTTTCTGCCTCATGATACGTACTGTCCCATTTTTGTATTGCGATATATTGAATTTCGCTATATCGTCCCATCCCTAACCAAGAGAATGATTATCTAGAAAGCAGTGCTAGGAAAATGAATAAAAACAAGGGCTAAGGGACGGCAGGGTGACAGCAGAGTTCGGTGTTCCTACCTGGGCTGGCGGTGAAGGCGGCGATGGCGGTCCGGTATCCCAGCATCCTGCAGATCACCGTGCCGTCCGTGGTGTCGAAGCTGTCGTCACACACGGTGCCCCAGACCCCGTTGTGCAGCACCTCCACTCGCCCACGAGAGCTCCCTCCGATGAGCCGCACCACCACTGTGGAAAGTTACAGCTGGTAAAAGGCCCGAGTCACCGAAACTTTAATTTTTAATCTTTTACTTTCTAGTGCGAAGAGTGTGTCTTTATTTGGCTAGTCTGTAGGTGATACTCAACTGACTATAAAGTGTCACTAAAAAAGTCTACAGGGTTTCAGGTGATACAATAGTGTGAACAGTAGTCTATAGATATTCAGTGTCTGGGTAAGAGTTAATCTTAGGGTCAGGGTTGGATGGTGTGTAAAGATGCAGTAAATAGGCAAGTGAAAATTTTTTTGAACGTCAGCTGGTGTTACGGAAGCCCATTGAGGACATATATTCATTAGGGCTGTGCAAAAAAACTGATACAGCTGAGTATTGCAATATTTTTTTCCATGATACTGTATCGATTTTCCAGCCCCTCGTATCGATACATTAAAAAAAAGTATTCATGTTTTAAACGGATTTAAAATGTCCTTAAATTTCCCTCAAATCCCTTTGAATTAAATAGTTTTGACTCAATTTGTCCGCTGAGTTATCAATATAATGTGATGTACATATTAGACTACCCAGGTGGTACACAGCAAGTTGTATTTTCAGCTCTATTTTTAAATTTTCAGTAAATTATGTATCGATATGTATCGTATCGCAATACCAGACTTAATATTCATACATTTTATTTATGCCGTTTTCCTGTGATGATGAGTTCATTTTCTTTGTTTTCTCGAGATACAAATTTATTTGTCATTAGGCTACCTCCAGATAACACATTTTGTTTTCCTGAGATAATGACTTTCTACATCCGAAAGTCCTCAATGGGCTTCTGTAGAGTATCAACACTGGACTATCCAAATAATATCTTCAAAACAAACTACGACTCTAAAACTCTGAAACAGTTGTTGGAAATAAACAATTTGACGTTGCTCTGCCACGAAAGGATTATGTGACAATAGCAGGAACTGGACATTTCTGTCTGATGAAAACGTTAGCTAACAGTTACTGAAACAGTTTGGTTCAGGTTAGGATTAAGGTTCAGGTCACGGTTAAATAAGAAAAACTGAAATCGCTGAAAATGAAAACGTCACTCACAGTGGAAAACTTCTTTGCATGAGTTAGAAATTGAACCCGGGTCTTCGGAGTGGAATTTAAATGCCCCACCCCCTTATTTTCCACTGTGCTATTTCCATGTGAAACTACTTCCTGTTTCTATTTGCGTCGCCACATGTCCCTTTTCTGGGGAAACGTGTTTCTGTCACTGTCCGTGCACGGAGCTCCGGGCTGTTACTCTATTCTAATCTGTTCTGCTCTACTCTCTACTGCGGGTGACTCCACTGCTCTCAGATCAGTCCTGTGCAGACTTACTTTGTGCCGAGCTTCCTCTGTCTCCCTTTTCTCCAGGAGGGCCTCGGACTCCAGGAGGACCTGGCGATCCGGCTGAACCTCTGGCACCTTTGGGTGGAAAAGGAGGAATGAAATTATACCATTGGTGGTGTCAGCCAAGCGGTCTCAACGGCCAGAGATGTTCCAGCCGTGCTGACAGTTCCCATAAAGTCAAGTCAAGTTTATTTGTGGAGCCTTTAATCACTGTTACAGTCTCAGAGGCTCCACACTGCACACATGAAAATAACCAATGAAAACAAGGTGGGGACACATGACTTGGACTCGAGTCAGACTCAAGTCATAATTTGAGTTGCTTGAGACTTGATGCATGAAGAGAAGACTTGAGACTTGACTTGACTTGGGTTCTGGTGACTTGGGACTTGACTCTGACTTGTACTCTGATGACTTGAAAAGGTTTCTAAAGTCTTGACTTGAGATCTTGTGTTTGTGTAAATGACTTAGATTGAAAGTGATGAGATTTGTTCCAGCAGACGACTGAATTTCAATTCTGTTTTCTGAATTTGTATGGAATGATTGAATTTATTGAAGTTGAAACTGATTATAGAAATCAAACTCATGATGCTCTTCCCAAGTTTTTATCCTATTAAAACCATATTGCATTGAAAAGTCCTGGATATTTCGTTTTCTTTAAGATATTAAATTGATACTGGACTCTTGATTTGTTCTGACTTGACTTGCTGTTCTACATTTAGACTTGAGACTTGACTTCAGAGCCTCAAGACTTGAGACTGACTTGGGACTCGAGCAAAGTTGACTTGGTCACACCACCAACTGAGTGCTTCAACAGTGTCTTGCCAATTATCGGTCTGTTAAATAAGGTCGAGGATGTATGAATGGACATATACAACCATAAATGTAAGGACAAATGCATATGCACACACACACACACACACAGGCAAGTATTCATGTACTCTTGCACAGAGGAAGAGAGCAAGAGAGGGACAGAATGTAAACTATAACACAAAGAACTTCAGCTTCAGCTTCAGACACACACTCATATTTACTCACCTGCAGCACCACTGGAGCCGGCAGGTCCTTGTGCACCTGAGGAAAGCACAAAAAAGAAAAAGAAAAAATGGGCAATAGTCATGCACATATACTCTCATAAAGCACATTATTTCTTGTAATGGGGACCGCACTTTCACATTAAGACACAACACAGCTGCTGTGACTCACTGCCACGGGTTGCTAAACCTTTTCCGCTCAGAAAGGAAACAAAATGTGTTCCTCTGTCTGAGGATCCAGGCTCCTTACAACCAATACATGCTCTAGCTGTGTGGAAAGATAAAGGCCTCCTAACCCAAAGAGGTTTCCAGTGTATTTTAATAGGGGAGGTTCAACATTTTTAGAAACCAATTTACCAACCAAAAATCATTTTGGAAGAGCCAAGAGTTATCAGGCCAGGATCTTTGTGTGTGAGAAACTGGTAGTGTTTCGTGTGAGTCATGTCTTTCAAAATCACATTCATTTTACTTCCATAAGCTCCTGATTACTAGAAGAATGTGAATAGGTTTACCTCCATTTTTCAGGAAAATGGTTCTAATCTTTTGGCTAACAGTATTATGATCTAGCTTTGCTGACAGTTTAAAACAGAAGAAAAACTTTATGAATATCCTTACATAGTGCTTGGTTAGTAATCGGTAGGAAAGGCTGTAACAGTTTTTAACTTTCCCAGGACTTTCTCCCAGTAACAGACAGGGTTTGTATGATACAGGCTTTTGAAGACTGATACCGATAGTTTCAAATTGAAGCTGCAGTTATCTTTACATTTTTACATATTCATGCAAAAGAAAATGTATTCAGTGTTTCCCCCCAGACTTCAGGGTGGAAAAGCCTCTGAATCAGCATTCAGAGCATCATGGGACACTAAAACTCTCCACTGAAACAGCAGTGTCAGCAGCTCTTTAAGGCAGAGTGACCCACCCCACCTATTCAGTGGTCGAGAGACTTTGGGAGACATTACTGCCTTTAAAGGAAGAATGAATTTACAAAAAACATAACTGAACAATTAAATGAATAAATATATAGCAGCTTTTCCAGTCTGTTTTTCTGTATCTGTGTTCAGGAGGAACCTCCATCATATCAGAGGTGGAGACACTGACTGGCCAATATCTGATATCTGATATCTGATAAAAGTCCAGTATCAGCCTGATACAGTGCGATGTTAGCTGAAACCGACCTGAAGCTCCCGCTGGACCCGGAACTCCAGCCACGCCCATGTCTCCTTTGCTGCCTTGGAGTCCGGGAATGCCTGTGCGTCCTGGGAGTGTAAAACAACAGATTATGTCTTGATGGACAACACCTCTAACACATGAGCAAGAGATAAGGTGAATACACAGGTGAATCATGAATGCGTACCTGGTACACCAGTGTCTCCCTTTTCACCTCTGGCCCCCGCTGTGCCAGGAGGCCCCTGAACACCTGCGATCAGAGCAGAAGTCAGACATGTCAGTGGCGGCAAAATATAAAACCTTTATTATAGTAAGTCCTCACTAAAGCTGTCACAGCAAATTTCAGTATTCGAATTTCAGTCGAATGTAAAAAAAAAGAAAAAAAGAATTCAAACCCCAACCTGCCTGTCGAATGTCAAAAAACACAGATTTTCTCTCTCTCTCTCTCTCTCTCCCTCTCTCTCTCTCTCTCACTCGCTCACAATTGAATAAAACAAAAAAAATATGCAAAGAAAAAATTATATTGGCAAACTGATACATCGTTCTGACCCGTGTTTGAAGTGTTTTGATGCTACAACTGAGATGTGAAGGAGGCGGCCCTACCTGAGGCTCCAGGGTCTCCCTTCAATCCTGGGCTCCCCTGGACTCCTGGGGGCCCAGCCTGGCCTGGGGCACCTGCATTCACACACAAAATCATGATAAATGAGAAGATTTATATGTATATAATTTCACTAGGGGGCCATAAAAGCGTACTATAGACTCTAACCGTACACACATTTGGTTAACTTTTTTCCTTACTTAATTACTTTATTATTATTTTTATTTCCATTATAAATACTATTTTCAGTTTGCAAAGAAAAAAGGGGAAAGAAAGAAAACTGTATGTTATATGTCCTTTGTACAATTTTCCCAAATAAAAAGAATACCAAAAACAATAAAAATCATGATAATTTAATGTTTAATAAAGAGTGAATCTAATCCAGTTTTTCCTCTATTATTTATGTAGTAGTGGCAGTTGGTAATTTTATTTGTCCATCACTAGTTTGGTTAAGCTTCGGTACTAGAAAAGGTTAAAGGTTATTAAAAACTTTAAACATCAGCTGTGTAGTTATGCTTTGTGGGGATATTAGGCTAAATTGGTTTGGTTAATTTCACATTTTGTCTAGCAGCTTTGGCAATTTTATAATTAGGAAATATGAATCTGCCCAGTCTCTAGGAGAGCAATCTTCATTAGATTTGATTTACTGATCACTGAGGAGAAATTGGGCCATTTCACCAGAAATGAATATTGGTGTAGGTTGATGAACAATGAGTAAAAGGTACTAAAGGATATCAATGAAAAGATCATAAAGGATTATAAATAAAAATACAGTACAATAAGGGAAATATTAAAGATGAAGATGCTGGTAAAGAGTTCAAGTGCATATGTGCTGATTCTGCATATTCACACTGTTGATTCAGATTGAATAACATCTAGTCAGCAATATCCAACTGCTGATGGTGTCCAGCAGATAAAAAAGGAAGTGCAACTGTGCGATTTCACAATTTTTTTTCTGATTGTACTGAAAACCCACCACATGATGTGAAATTAGGAAATATTTGTTACAGTGTATGTACTTTATTAACTTAGGATGAGATTATTAATATGATGAACCAGTATGTGAGCCACATGGTTTTTGTCAAGCAAGGAACATTTTTCCAGAGGAGGTTGTCTGAACACACATGCTCTTCTTCAGCACTGTCCTGCTCATAATAATAATAACGATAATAAACTTTATGAGTGTAGCACTTCTCAAAAACAGAGTTTCCAAAGTGCTTTCACAATCAAATAAAAGCAAACTCCACACACATGAAATAAAATAAAATGAGTAAAAACAAGAGGGTACCACAGATAAAATGATAAGGATATAAAGGGCAAAAACAATATACTGGTTAAAAAATAATTGTATAAAAGGCCTCCAATAAAAGCAAGTTTACAAAAATAGGTTTTACAAAAAGATTTAAAAATGACACCGGGTCATGTAACATGGGTTAACTTTGTCTTAAAAGTGATCAGTAAAATCTTGAATTCATGCTAAATCTAATAGTTAACCAGTGAAGAATTATGTGATGTGATTTTGTCTGTTTGTACCAAGGTTCAATCACATCTACAGTTTGTTTTCTTTGGTCCAAACCATGTTGAAAAATTGACTTTGTTGCATTTTTGTATTTGGTTCATTTATGTTCACACTGACCAATTACAACTGATTTTTTTCCGGGATTCGCACTTGCAACCTTCCAGTCACGAGCCCCGCCTCTGACCTCCAGGCTGCAGCCGGCACAAAGTGGAACTTCTCAGCTTGACTCTGTGCTGGAAGTTTAGTTTCGCTTTGCAAAATATTTGATCAGTCTGTTCTTAAATTGGAAAACTGGCCCGGGGCGCGGCGCAGCACTTTAGTAGCGGAGTGAGATAATCCAGAGAAAAGACAGGATATCTACCCGAGCAGCAGAAACTGATTTAACCACACAACGTGCACTTTGTACAAATGTGTTAACGTCTACAATGGAATCTTTTGAAGGAGTCAGTGTTCATTTTTCAGCAATGAAAAACGCAAAGTCTCGGAGGCCGTTATAAATAAGGGTTATCTTTCACCTGTATGCTGCCGGGAGCACGCTGTGTGCACGTTTCGCTCTGTAATGGATGAGGTGTAGAAGGAATACTCGGACTGTAAAGCAGCTGATATTCAATGTGCTTGACATTTACTTGCCTGTCTGCACCTGTAAACGTAGCCTCAGTGACTTGGCAATAATATACCGCTGCTGTCGGGGGGGGAAAACTTGCGTCACCGAACTTTTTGGTTATTAAGAAACAGTTATTTTCGAGATTGACGCCCGTGCGGTTTTGAAACCACATAATGCGTTTATGAAACAAATTCAAGGGTGAGTCACTGTCCTCGACCCACAGAGAGCCATGCAGTCCAGTTCCTGCAAAAATATAAAATCAGCAGTGATAAGCCTGGCAGCCTGGCAGTCTGTCACTGATACCACGAACCAGTGAATAGATATGATGTGAGGACAAGATCCTCGGGCCGGGAATGGAGCGCTATCTCTCTTTGCTGCAAAAATAAAACTCAAAGAACTTCTTGTCTAAGGTTCACACCAAGGAGGTTTAGAGCGGTTTATTCAATCTCTGGAGAGTTTACTACTTTACTCTTTCGTTTGGTTTGTTTGTCCAGGTGAGAACAATGCTATTCAAACTCTAGTGGCACCAAATAACAGCACCAACACGCCTAAATGCGAGTCTTAGTCCTCTCTTAGTCCTCGAACTCGTGCGGGTTAGGGTTAGGGTTAGGAGTGAGAACGTAATCCAACCAACTACAGGAAACAATCCCAAAACACAAGGGATTATTGACATCCGACAACAGTGCCTCGTGTTTGGAAAGCCGAGCAGAACAAAATTAACTGTGGGCAAACTTGGGCCAAAGAGCACATTTCATTCAAATAGTGACTCGCACATCCGAGTAAATTCTGGTGCAGGACAAAGATAATTCCAGTTGAATTTAAGATAGAAGTCGGCACGCAGGAATTTGCTCCACCAAGAACAAACAACGTTTCGACCTGAACTGGTCCTCGTTAGGAGCAAACTTCCCAACTGTTTTAAACAACGCACAAGAATACGGAATTATTGAAGCTGTTCAGGGAGAAGCTGATTGAGACGGGATTTCAAAGCACAGTGGAGCAATGCCAAGGGAGAGTCAATAAATTCCGAGATCAATATAGAAGTTACAGGAACTGGAATCTGATTTCTTTTGACTCCTCTGCTGCCAAAATCTCTAACCTGGCAGGATGACATGTGACCAAAATTCTCTCCAATAAATGAGCTGCTTGTGAGTCATCTGACTTTTGTTTACAAGTCCTGGTTCACTTGTAATTGAACAGTTTGAACCTAAATGAACCAAATACAAAAATGCAACAAAGTAAACTTTTCAACATGGTTTGGACCAAAGAAAACAAACTGTAGTTGTGATTGAACCTTGGTACAAACAGACAAAATCACACCATTCCAACTCTGGCATCTTCACTGGTTATCTATTATAGTTAGAATTAATTTTAAGATTTTACTGATCAAAGTGAACCCATCTTATAGTCACAGATCTGTTAACCCCCTATGAGCCAGTGTCATTTTTAAATCTCTTCGTAAAACCAATTTTTTTGTAAATTTTTCCTCTTTTCGACTGCAGACACCCTAAGTTTGAATTACGAGTGAAAGAACTTTATCCTTGTGGTTTACGCATGCCAATATAGGCAAATATGTGTATTCACACACATGAATGTACGCATTCACACACACACTGTCATTGGAACCTTACCGTTGGGTCCTGCAGGCCCCGATAATCCATGAGGACCAGCCGGGCCTGAAACAATGAGACAAGCTCAGGTCAGTATGAAAGGAACAGCATGTTATTTGCCATAGGACCAACATGGAGTAAACAAAGTGTTGGACCCTGGTTTTAAAGCCTGGTCATGTAAATCTAGGGACACCATACACCACAAGTAGGAGTGTTCATTCATGTTCATCTCCTTTACTTTCACATCAAGTTTCATCTCCAGTGTCTATTTTGCAGCAGCAATTTGCGTCCCTCCTGGGAAAACATTTACTTTAATTCGATAGGGGAATAAATGAAGAAAAAAAGAACTAGAAATAACCGCCTCGCAGTTGTATGCCTCCGCCAATAAACTTTGTTTTATCATTGAAGGGACAGTCTTCATTTATTGAACATATATAATTCATGTGATTATTAGGTCAACTTAAAGGGTTTTGGTGTCTGCAAAAGTAAGTGACAGCACTTCCACCGTTTTTGTAGAATGACCCAAGATCGTTTTCTCAGCTACAGTGGTAAATAAAACATTATGATGTCACAGTGAAGTTGACCTTTGAACTTTTGGATATAAAATGTCATCACTTCATCATTTTATCCTATTGGACATTTGTGTGAAATTTTGTCATAATTAGCGTATGAATTCTTGGATCCTGCGCTTATATTCTATCCTTCACTTGACTCTTTTCTCTTTTTTTAATCTCCCATTTATTTTCTGAAAAACTGATTTTAATGATGACATTACAGCTGCACTAGACTAGAACTTGATTTGGACAAATAGGACCCTATGGTGTCTCAATCAGTGGGGAGAGGACGCTCTTTACTGTTGCAGCCCTACTTTGTGAATTTGGCTGATAAGACAGGTGGATTTGGGGTTTTTTTGTTTTTTTTGTTTTTTTATTTTTACAGTAAAATCTTGCAGCTTTAGTGCAGCTTTGACAATAACAACACTTACATTATTTCAACCACAACAACCAAAATGAATCCTACCTGAACGACCGGCGGGTCCTGGCTGTCCAGGGAGTCCTTGGGGGCCCACTTCACCCTGGTCTCCCTTTGGTCCTTCAGGGCCGGCGATACCGACACCAACACCTGCAATAAAGCATACAGATTCTCATATGATCTACTGCTGGACTGACTCTTCTGCTGCTCAACACAAACACATACAAACCTAAACTTAACCCTTACCTTAACCTTAACCTTAACCTTAACATTAACCTGATCCTAATTCCAACATTAACCCTAAAAGCAAATCTGAACCCTAAAACAGCCCCTTGAAGTGAAGACCGCAAAATGTCCTCACTTTGCAAAAATGCCCTCACTTTGAAGATTTAAAATTCAAATTGGTTCTCACAAAGATATACTCTAAGTACAGGAACACACACACACACACACACTCACGCACACACTGCGCATCAAAAGTTTGGGGACACCTAGCTTTTGAAAATGTTTGATAAATAAGCATGTTTTCTTCGGTCGGTTTTCAATAACATAACCCCATTAAAGGCTAACCAGGTTCAGTTTGAGGAAAATGGCCGAAAAATAAAATCATACATGCAAATATTTATGATGATGACACTAAAATAATTAAACTATACGTTCATCAAAGCAGCTGAACTGCTGCTCACGCTTTCTTCATGCCGACAGTCAGAGACGCTCTGCCATGAAAAACCTTCACTTTGATGAACATGAGGCTGAGTGTGGAGGAAATAGATCCAAAGTGTTAGGAAATAGATATTTTATGTTAACAAAAGCAATGCAGGCATTTTTCCCCTTACTTCTTAATTGAAAAATAACAGAGAAAATCAAATAGTACTTAAACTGTAAATTTAGAAAAGGCAAGGTGTCCCCAAACTTTTGACAGGGCGGAGTACACACACACACACACACACACACACAGAAGGAAAGCTTTGCCAAAGGTCATAATCAGGAGACACAGCCTTGGTGAAGGAGCCACTGGTGTGTTCCAGTGTGTTTATTCAGGGAGAACAGCGTCTGATTTCCCCTCTGATAGATTATCATGTTCTTTAGGACAATTATGACCTTAATAGCGGGGAAAAACCGATGTGCATCAGCCATGCCGAGCCATGAGGCGCTCACATTCCAACAGTAATGTAATGACGGATGATATGTTCATGGAGATGAGGTGGGGGGGGGGGGGGGGGGGGGGGGGGAGAGGACGGAGAGGAGGGTTGACCTATTGGAAAACATCTGACTCAGACTCGCTGGGTAATTTGTTGGCTTGTGTAAAAGTCCGCCTCCTGATAGAGATTTCATACAGGAAATGTCAGCGCATTGACTAAGCGGGCGAGGCTATGAGAGAGAATAGCCGCAGCCCATCCATCCTGCTTCTCATCTGCCTGCTGACAGGAGATGACAGGTCATCAGCGCCGGGATCATCTCCGGACCCGCAGCTGAAAGCTAATGCCCGCCGCCTTCGCCGCCCCGCGCGGGAAAAAAATGAACTTTCTGTATTAAGAGACTTCTTCTTCTGGTGCGGTTCTGCAGCTCAGCGGGCAGAGCAAGGCAGCAACACTGTCAGGGTCAGGGGTTCGATTCCCGCTCAAAATATTATGAGCTTATTGTACCATAAGGCGCTTGGATAACAGTTCCAAAATGCTATATATAGAGAAAAATGTTGCTCAGGCAATAATTGAAAACCGTAATTGATTCTGTCCTCAAAAAATAAACTACTTTAAAGCAAATGCTTTATATAGAGAAAAATGCTGGATGTGTCATTTTTAACACATCTGTGTGTCTTCTTTGGGACAACACAACATATGTTAACAACAATACATTTTATCACGTGTTGTTATTAACATATCTTGTGTTGAAAATATAAAGTATAATACTTGTGTTACTTTTCAACACGATATATACAAGATATGTTAACAACAACACGTGATAAAATGTATTGTTGTTACCATATGTTGTGTTGTCCCAAAGAAGACACACAGATGTGTTAAAAAATTACACATCCTTTGTAAGAGTGTATATATATATAGAGAGAGAGAAAAATAGCTAGCTGAAATTCATCAGGCAATATTTGAAAACCATGATTGATTCTGTCCTCAAAAAATAAACTGTTTTCTAAGCTAATGTCTTAACATGCCTCCTAACTTCAATATGAACCCATAATGTGCTTCACTGTGGGTATTTTTGAAATGGTGGATATCTCATTTTGGAACGAAACTCTTCATGTGAAACTTTTTTTTTCCACTTGTGTGAACTGATTTCAGATTTTCATTTACTTCCCCCCCATAGCAAAACGAAGCATCATACGCCTGTGGGGGGTTGACAGGGTTGATGATCAATACCAGCGATCACTTCACCGGGAGCTGAGATTTCTGTCTTTCAAAATATCA
>NW_027281721.1:0-20000 GCF_046629955.1 Centroberyx affinis
TTTTTATTTCTTATTATATTTTTTATTACATTTTTAATTGTATTATTTTTATTTTATTTTATTTTATTATTTTTATGTTATTGTATGCACCTCCATGCCAAAGCAAATTCCTTGTACTGTGAAAACTTACTTGGCAATAAACTTGATTCTGATTCTGATTCTGTGTTGCTGTTTCTGTCGCCCTCTAGTGGTCAGAAAATCACTTTACAGTTTTCTCTGAATGCTTCAACACTATCAGTGATTCTTGAAGCTCTGTCTCTGAAACCATTAACACTTGTATCCAAAGCTTTTACCAAGTGAGCCAAACTGAACACGCTCTCTGCTTCACACTCAGTTTGTAATTCACAGTAATATGTAACACACTTCTACAACACTGTGAACTGATGTCCAGACCCACAAAGAAGACAATATTTAGCCTAATTCTTTTCTGTTCTTTTTTTTCTAGCACAAATGTTTTTGTTTTCTTCTACTGCGCTTTTGTTGTTTGAGGAGTTTTACTGTAGAACATTTTGAGAAAAAAAAAAAACTTTTCCCCTTATTTGTATTGATAGTGTGTTTTGTTCAGAATACACATCCATACTTTACACATTTGGATACCTGTGTGTATGTGTGTTTACTACATGTATGACAAAACTTTATTGCAAACTGCTCTGCCTGCACACAGAAAAAACAAAAGCCACAAGTGTTTTTCTTTTATACTTTCAGTGTGTAGTTGGTGCTTCGTGTGTTTATTCAAATGATGGTTTGTGTGAACTGTATTGACGCAAAAACACTATTTTTTAAAAGAGTTTGAAGAGTTTTGCAAGAATTGTTTGCTTTTGCAAGAGATGTATAATGTTTTGCTGGTTTGGTGTCAGGTTTTGTGGTTAGTGTGTAGAGTTTTGCAAAAATAGCCTGTAGTTTCAAAGATAGTGTCTAAGCAATCAGAAAAAACTATAATCGCTGTAGCTTTAAAGGATCAGTCTGGTGTTTTTAATGCATTTCTTACCGTCAACAAATCCTATGAAAATAACATCAACAATGTGTTTGCTCTCCTCTCGTTACTTTCTGACTTCCCACGTTCCGTTTTTAGCCGTCAACCCGGAAGTCATCGGCTTCAACTGTAAACTAAAAACCTTTAAATTCAGCTCACAAAGACATAGTTCACATTATAAAAAATCGTTAACTGTTACCATGAAAAGTCAGGCTGTTGTAGTTTTTACCAAATTCAAATGGGAACAAATTCTTCATTACGCCGGAGACTATTTTCTGTGCTACAGAACTACTTTCCTGAGATGGAAAACGTGTTTACGGCCGGCTTATTAAGTCGTTTGAGGAAAAAGTCGGAAATCATGGAGTGATGCATCATGGGTGTTTCCCTGACTGGAAACTGTTCCTCCTTCCTGGTTTGTTCATGTCGTTTTTCAGTCTGACAACCAGCTGATGTGATGAAGGTGTGAAAATACATTCCTTGATATTCCCGGACTATTCCCAGGAATTCCATGACCAGGTCCCTGACTGACCAACCAGACAGTTTCATTATTCTAGCGTCCAACTAGATGTTCAGAACAGAAGCGCTTGGAATTACTCATAATAACTTAAATATAGTCTCATCAGACACAAACAACTCCCAGTCCCTGCTGCTGGTTTTGTCCCAGTCCCTGCTGCTGGTCTCCCAGTACTTGCCTTTGAGCACCGAGTCCTCCAGTCTCTCTGACAGGTCGTGGCACTGCTGCTGGTAGTCTGTGTCGGTGAACTGGTGCTTGGGCTCGGCGAGCTTCCTCTGCAGACGCTCCAGACGCCGCTGCTCCTTCTCCGCCTCGCGCTCCGCCTGCTTCTTCAGCCACTCGGCCATCCTGACACACACACACACACACACACACACACACACACACACACACACACACACACACTCAGTGAGGCTGTACTCAGACAGGACAGGACCAGCCTCCCTCAGTGGTTTGTAGTAATCAGTATCCAGCTCGAATCAACTGAGCTCATACCCACAAAGTCTGCCAGAAACTTGGGTGTCATGATTGATGACCAGCTAACCTTCAAGGAGCATGTGACTTCTGTTGCTCGGTCATGCCGATTTGCTCTATACAATATCAGGAAGATCAGACCCTACCTGTCTGAGCATGCAGCACAACCCCTGGTACAGGCTCTTGTAATATCACGCCTTGACTACTGCAACTCCTTACTGGCAGGGCTCCCGGCCTGTACTTTCAGACCTCTGCAGATGATCCAGAACGCGGCGGCGCGTCTGGTCTTCAACCCCAAAAGAGCACATGTCACTCCACTATTCATCTCCCTCCACTGGCTCCCAGTTGCTGCCCGCATCAAGTTCAAGTCCTTGATGCTCGCCTACAAAACAATAACCAAAACGGCTCCGACCGACCTGAACTCCCTCATTCAGGTCTACGCTCCCTCCCGCTCACTACGCCCTGCCATGGAGCGGCGCCTGGTGCTGCCACCTCAGCAAGGCCCTAAGTCTCTAGCCAGACTCTTCTCTTCTGTGGTTCCCCGGTGGTGGAACGAGTTGCCAAACTCCATTCGATCCGCAGAATCCCTCTCTATCCTTAAGAAAAGGCTAAAGACCCAGCTCTTTAGCGAATACCTCCTTTCATTAAAAAATAAAAATTTTTTTGATGCACTCTATGCATTACCTCATAGCACTGCCTTGTAGCACTGTCTCGTAGCACCTTTGTCCTGTTGGACCAGAACTTAGCTCTATAGCTCTTACTCTCGTTGTTCTCTCCTATCTAGAAACTTGCTTGTGTTGTATGCAAATCTCATGTGTAAGTCGCTTTGGATAAAAGCGTCTGCCAAATGTGAAATTGTAAATTGTAATTGTAATATCTGCAGAGATCCAGTCCCTCACTCTTTCTCGTGGTTGACGTCTCGGAGGCGGCGCCCGCTCAGGTCCCGGCACGCTTCGCGGTTCGTCGTCTTCTCGATCTGAGCTCCGAGCGCTCTGAGCATGGAGCCGAAACCTGCAGCACACACACACACACACATTAGAGTTCTCTCCTAAGGCTGTGTTCCCTCCATCATGCTCAGATCAGTTTCTTCTTCCTTCAGTTCAGTTGGTTTGTCAGGTGAACAATGACCTTTGACCTCTGGTGGCACCAAATAACAGCAGCGAGAGTCTCAGTCCTCTAACAAGAGAACTGACACTCCAACTACAGGAAACCACCTCGAAACACAAGGGATTATGGGTAGAAGGAGACGGGAAGCCTAGCAGAACAAAATGAAGTCTGGACTGATGCTCATATTCAGCTGTTTCTTCATGTGTTCTGAACTGGTGTGAACACCACAGAAGAAGAGACAGACAAGTCCATCATGTTAGATAAAGTTAGAGACTGGAAGCAGATTTATTACTTTCCTCATTAACATTTAAGTAAAAGGTGAGAAACTCTCTGCTGCAAATAAAAACATTTAGTACTTTGGTTTTTCAGTAGTTGGTTTTACTGAGTTTGTGTGTCTGTTTCTGGCAGTTTGGGTTAAACTCCTGTGATTCAGAGACAGACCTCCTTTCCCCCCACAGAGTCGTGGTTCCAGGTGATAGACGGATCCATGTTGGACCGGATCCTGCAGGTCGGACCGCCGTCCGTTACTGCTGACGTAGAAGTCCTGAGCAGGAACACCCTGGAATATAAAAGCAGCACATTAACACAGTAACTAACACATTGACATCTCATGGCAGCCAGAACGAGCCGCAGTGAGGTTCAGGAAGCTGAACTGTCACTACAGTACAAACCAGCTGGATGTTCAGAACAGGACTCCAGAGACCCGGTGGCTACTAGTCCTGATACGTGCCGCTCTGACTCAAACCAAACTCTCGACTTATTAGGAGCCGCTGGGAAACTCAGTATGGATCTGATCCACCAGGCAGCTCCGGTTCAATATAAAATGTCAACCTTAAGAATGGTTCATCTGTGATTCATACAGTTTCTTCGACCAAAACACACCGTGGTGGGCGGTAGCGCGCTAGAATCACTTATAAAAATTGGGATTTTATTGAAATAAAGGCGTTTTATTGGATTAAATATATACTATGCCGAATTGAAAAGTGTCTCATAAAGGTTCGTTAAAGCCTGTCGTCATGTATGTAGCATGTATGTAGCTTTGGCAGTAAGCGAGGCAACATCGCGTTACCAGAACCTACATGGAGTTTGGCGTTAGGTTTTCTCCATGCGAGAATCGGAGCTAACTGCTACCTGAACGTTACACGTTAAATTAAATGTATCTGAGAAGTGGTTCCACGGGTTTGGTTGTAATTTAGTTATCGTTAGATGTGATTTTGTCCAGAGAAAACTACCAAGTTAAAAGTTTAATTAACACTGTCTGGTTATCTGGACATTCAGCTGTTGTTAGCCGCTCCGTGGGCTAACAGGAGTTAGCTAGCAAACGTTAGCAAACAGCAGCGCTAAACCACCTGAACTACGTTACGATTATGAAGGACGGAGTTCAGTGAAAACTCACCTTCTGGTTTAAGAACCGGTCCAAAATGTCTCTGACGAGGGAACCAGCGGGGAAAGAGGAGCTGGAGAAGCTAGAGAACGGACCAGAGACAAACACCTCCATGTTAGCTGCTTCTTCTTCCTCTTCTACTGCTGCTGCTCTCCCACTCTTCCTTCTTCTTCCTTCTTCCTGCGGGAGATGACGTCATCACGTCGCCCTCTGCCGGCTGCCCTCAAAACTCAGTGAAAAAACTGAGATTTCTCCAGAGACAAGCTGATAGAAACTGATCTGAGTTCACCTCACCAGACAGAGAACGTTCAGATCATTTTGTAGTTCAAAATGTAATTTTATATGTAAATGTTTTATATGTTTCATTCAATGTGCTGTGTAATATAGTTGTTTTTATATTTAAAGCTTAAGCTGAGGCTATCAGAATAACTAACATTAAGCGTCTTTTATCCTTTTATCTTTTATCATAACTTTCACTGTTCCTGCTGTTTTAAACATCCTCCTGATTCTGTAATCCATATCTGTTCATATTTTCATTCTTACATTCAGACTAATCTGTTCTTCTGTCAACAGTTTTGTTTGAGTGATGAATCTCTATTTCCTTTTTTCCTTTTTTATTTTCTTTACCCTTTATTGTCTATTTATCTTGTGGTGTCTTTATTGGTTGATTTTATGAGTATGATGTTTTCATTAAAAAATAATAATGAAAGAACACTTTTAAAACACTTCTAAACATTCTGATTATGTCAGGTCTTTCTCACTGAGTCTGTCCTAGTTTAATACATCCATGGTCCTCCGCCACCAGAGGCGCCGTGATGATTTTCCTCCTTGCAGGAAGTTCAAGGAGGAAGTTTTCTCTGCTTTGCATTGTGGGACAGAATCAAGATGGCGGCCTTGTGTAAGGTTGTTTCCAGTCTGCGGACCGGAGCGTGTTTCAACGGTCTACCGGCGAACAGCTCGGTGTTCATCAGAAAGTCTTTCTACTGTTCAGACAGCTCCGCCCCGCCCGGCGGGACCGAGGCCGCCGCTCCGCCCGCCGCGGACCGGCCGAGGAGCGGCTTCGCCGCCGCGTTCGATCTGCAGTCGGACCTGCGGAGGCGCGAGGAGCGGAGCGGCGGCAGGAGCGGCTCCTCCTCCGGGGAGCGGCAGTCCTTCGCCGCGCTGCTGCGCCGCTCCCCGCTGGTCCAGATGGGACCGGCCAAGGACAAGGTCGTGGTCGGTAAAATCTTCCACGTCACGCAGGACGACCTGTACGTGGACTTCGGCGGGAAGTTCCACTGCGTGTGCAAGCGGCCGGCGGCGGGCGGAGACAGGTTCCAGCGGGGCGGCAGAGTCAAGCTGCGGCTGGAGGACCTGGAGCTGACCGGCCGCTTCCTGGGAGCCGGGACCGACACCACGCTGCTTGAGGCCCAGGCCGCGCTGCTGGGCCCGCTGGACGGACCGGGACCCGGACCCGGACCCGGACCCGGACCCGGACGGGACCCCAAGGCCAAGGAGACCCAGACCTGACGGGACGGGACCGGGGACATGAACTGGAACCCGTCCAGGTCTTGGAAAGTTTAGTCTGGAAGATAAACTGTTGTCTCCAGAGGCTGAGTCAGGGCACGAGACTGACAGACTGACGCTGAGATGCGGATCAGACTCTGAACAGACTGAACACTGTAACAGATGCGGTCTGCTGTCTGGACTCCTTCTGAAAGAATATTTAAGGAATATTAAATGAATAAACGTCTTGTGCGCAGCTGTTTGTGTGACGTCAGACTTTATTTTGCTCTGCTCTTCAGTTCCTCCATGCTCTGTTCTCTCTTCTCCTGTCTTCACCTTCACTTCTTCTTCATCATTCTGGGTCACAGGAAGGTCTGTTGTCAGGCTGCTGTGACCTCTGACCTCTGACCTCATCATGGCTGCTGATACAGAAACTGAAGCTGATTTACTGTAATATTCATTTAAAGTGTGAATCAGTCAGATGAAGTCCAGCCTGCAGCAGGATCCTCTTGAGTCAGATCTGAATCTGACCCGACTCACACTCACTGACTTCTAATTTTCAGATGAACAGATTCCTTCACAGTCCAGGTTCATCTGAACAGTCTGAAGGGATAAATAGAATTATAAGTTCATTTACTAACCGGTAGAGTTCGTACCATTAAATCAATATTCCACTTAGCTTTAACATGGGGGTTATTATGAAAAGCAGAATATAATCTGCTCTCCCAGACCAGATGCAGCTGGACCAGTTTGTAGCGTTCAGATTTTTTCTTCCCATTCATTTGAATGGAAGCTGACATTGAACACGTTGGAGATCAGATCCAGCATCAGATCCTGCTGTCAGACAGTAAAGCAGCAGCTGGTCTGAAAATCTGAACGCTACAAACTGGTCCAGCTGCATCTGATCTGGGATAACTCTACATCATTGATTCTCAATCTTTTTCATATCAAGGACCCCTAGTTTAGTCCACATTAGGGCCACGGACCCCCATTTGATTAGGTTTTTTTCTCTCTGACCCAAATCTGAGAACCCAAATTTGTCCAGAATGACTCTGTATGTAGAGAGATGACAGTGAAACTATGATCAAAACAGTCTTTATTCTACATTTTCTAATTGTGTAAACTTCTTGTAAATGAAATAATGGTGAAGTTTACATTTTCATCAATTTGCTGGGGACCCCCTGGAACCCCCTCAAGGACCCCTGGTGGTCCCCGGACCCCACGTTGAGAACCGCTGCTCTAAATCACTCCATGTTAAAACTCAGTGGAACGTTCCTTTAAGGCTCAGTCCTGATCACAGTGCCACAGGTTTGAGTCCGGCCCGCTCCAGCTGCATGGATGAAGCAGAGAGGCCAGATCTTCCACCCAGCAGCAGAACTGGCTGTGAAGAGACTGTTCACAGTGTTCCCATGATGTCACAGCATTTCCTACCAATATGCAGAGGTGGAAAGTAACTAAGTACATTTACTCAAGTACTGTACTTAAGTACAATTTTGAGGTACTTGTACTTTACTTGAATATTTCCATTTTATGCTACTTTGTACTTATACTCCACTACATTTTAGAGGGAAATATTGTACTTTTTACTCCATTATGTTTATTTCACAGCTATAGTTACTAGTTACCTTTCAGATCAATATTTTATATTTAAAACATTTGATCATCTTTATAAAATAACTATAAAATAGCATTGTTATAGATTAGACTACCCAAAAGTATAGCTAAATTGTTAAGATTAGCTTCACGTTGACAACTTTAAAATGCTGCTTACATGTACATGTATGTCAATAAATCAGTATTAATATTCCAATAATTTATGAAAAATATAACTCTCTAAATGGGGGCAGTTTGCATAATGAGTACGTTTACTTTGATACTCTAAGTACATTTTGCTGCCAATACTTATGTACTTTTACTTAAGTAAGATTTTGAATGCAGGACTTTTACTTGTAATGGAGTATCTTTACATTGTTGTATTGATACTTTTACTGCAGTAAAACATCTCAGTACTTCTTCCACCACTGTCAATACGGCGCTTCACAACACACACAGCTCATTGGCTGTTTGTCATTTGATTGTAATCACCTGTTAATTTATTACAATCAGCTGTTATTTTCCTACCAAGATGGCCGTGTGCTGATGGAACAGAAAGAACAGACAGAGAAATAAAGGCAGAGACACACAGCTGCTCCTGTTGGGATTCAGTTCTTTAATCAGGTTAAGACAGAAGCTTCTGCTACAGTCTGCTCAGTGTGTAAGACCTGTGAGGTTAGAGACTAACGAGTCAGCTGAGAAGAACCTGGACCTGGACCTGGACCTGGACCTGGACCTGCATCCAGGACCAGCAGACAGTCCTGGACCTGGATCACAGCTCATCCGCTGAATCCTCCTGATTGAAGTTAGTTCATTCAGTTCTGCTGAGGAAACCTGATCCGCATCAGATGAATCCTGCAGTGAGTCTACATGAGGAAACTAAACCCAGTGCTGTTCATGTTGGCTCTAACTGTCATGATGAAAATATCAATGAGCCGAGTTGCAATGACAATGAATGTTGTAATATTCTAATCAATAAGTGATCAGTTTGATATGAGTATGTTTGAACTGAATCTACAGGATGACGCTACGCTAGATGGAGTGTGACCCCCCCCCCCCCCATGCAGTATAATGCAGTTTCCCCTCTGTCTGTCTGTCTGTCTGTCTGTCTGTCTGTCTGTCTGTCTGTCTGTCTGTCTGTCTGCAGGCTGAAGCAGCTTCACTTCAGGATGTCGAGGCAGTCGGCTAAAGAAGCAGCTGAGGAGGCGTTTAGTGCAGAAGGCTTCAGTAGTACTGCAGTAATATAGTAATGTAGTAATGTAGTACTATAGTAATGTAGTGCTGTAGTATTTCCACTGCAGTGTACCATGCTGTGTCCGTACTGACAGGTCTGATGATTTCTGTTGAGTTTTACAGTTTCGGTTCAGAGGAAACGATCTGCAGCTGGAAGACTTTCAGAGAGAGACAACAGAGAGGCAACCCAGTACTACAGTACTGATCCAGTACCGCAGTACCGATCCTGTACCACAGTACCGATCCTGTACCACAGTACCGATCCTGTACTACAGCAGGAGCAGCATGGCACAGCAGTGGAAAGTCTCTACAGTTTGTAGTTAGTTGTGTTTGTTGCAGCAGGTGAAGGCAGAGGAGAGCTGGAGGCACTTGGAGACGAACCGCTCCGCCACACCGAGTCAGACAGAGACTTCAACCACACATGGTCATATAGAGCCACTGGGGGGGGTGGGGGGGGGGGCAGATGTTAGAGTCATCCCAGGTCAATCATACATTCACTTTTAGTTCATAAGAATAAAAATACAGCAGGAAACTAAACTAACTCTCATCCAGTGGTCAAACTGACATTCATATTTTTACTTCACATCTTCTACTGTAACCAGAGGTGTGACCACATCAGTCTCAAGTCTTGAGGCTCAAGTCTCAAGTCAAGTCCCAACTCTAAATATAGATTACCAAGTCAAACCCAAGTCATTAATGTCAAGTCTCAAGTCTAAATGTAGAACAGCAAGTCAAGTCAGAACAAATCAAGAGTCCAGTATGAATTTAATATCTTAAAGAAAACTAAATATCTAGGACTTTTCAATGCAATATGGTTTTAATAGGATAAAAACTTGGTAAGAGCATCATGAGTTTGATTTCTAGAATCAGTTTCAACTTCAATAAATTCAATCATTCCATACAAATTCAGAAAACAGAATTTAAATTCAGTCGTCTGCTGGAACAAATCTCATCACTTTCAATCTAAGTCATTTACACAAACACAAGATCTCAAGTCAAGACTTTAGAAACCTTTTCAAGTCATCAGAGTACAAGTCAGAGTCAAGTCCCAAGTCACCAGAACCCAAGTCAGGTCAAGTCCCCAGTCTTCTCTTCATGCATCAAGTCAAGTCTCAAGCTATTCAAACTGTGGCCGAGTCCAAGTCACGTGACTCGTGTCCGGGTCATGTGACTCGAGTCCGGGTCATGTGACTCGAGTCCAGGTCATGTGACTCATGTCCAGGTCATGTGACACGAGTCTAAGTCATGTGACTCGAGTCCCCACCTCTGCCTGTAACTGTCAGCTGCTTTGGTTGAAACGTTCTCTGTGTGTCAGTTTAACATCAGTCTGTCAGATGAATGTTTCTCCCTCAGTCTAATGACAGTAAACAGCTGATTGGTCTCCTCTGTCTCACTCCAGTAGTGTTGTTAGTTCTAGTGTTTCTCCACATTAAGACTACATTTCCCATCAGCCCCGCTGCTTCCTGAAAGCATTAGCTCTGTTTGCTCTGGAAGAACAGAACCTCTTCCTGTTTTGTGCCGTAAAGCGATCCAGCAGATTTCCCTCCAGAAAAAATGGAGGATGTTTACTGTCATTATACTGATGACTCTACATTAATGTGATGATGATTTATTGATGTTAAAACGACACAAGGAGAACCCTTTGCTGTGTTCTATAGTTGTAACTGAAAGCAGACCGGGTGGCTTTAGTTTCTCAGCCTGGTTAAAGTGTAAACTGGTTAAACTCTTCGTACCTCAGTGATGTTCATCTCTACACTTCCTGTCCCGTCTCTGTCCAGCTCCTGGAACGCTTCTGCAAAACAAACAGATTCAGTCAGACAGATTCAGTCAAACGGATTCAGTCAAACGGATTCAGTAAACAGATTCAGTCAGACGGATTCAGTCAAATAGATTCAGTCAGACAGATTAAGTCAAACAGATTCAGTCAAACAGATTCAGTCAGACAGATTCAGTCAAACAGATTCAGTCAGACGGATTCAGTAAACAGATTCAGTCAGACAGATTAAGTCAAACAGATTCAGTCAAACAGATTCAGTCAGACAGATTCAGTCAAACAGATTCAGTCAGACGGATTCAGTAAACAGATTCAGTCAGACGGATTCAGTCAAACAGATTCAGTCAGACAGATTCAGTCAAACAGATTCAGTCAAACAGATTCAGTCAGATGGATTCAGTCAAACAGATTCAGTCAAACGGATTCAGTCAGACGGATTCAGTCAAACAGATTCAGTCAAACGGATTCAGTCAAACAGATTCAGTCAAACGGATTCAGTCAGACAGATTCAGTCAGACGGATTCAGTCAAACTGATTCAGTCAGACAGATTCAGTCAAACGGATTCAGTCAAACTGATTCAGTCAGACAGATTCAGTCAAACGGATTCAGTCAAACGGATTCAGTCAAACGGATTCAGTCAAACGGATTCAGTCAGATGGATTCAGTCAAACAGATTCAGTCAGACAGATTCAGTCAAACAGATTCAGTCAAACAGATTCAGTCAAACAGATTCAGTCAAACAGATTCAACCAGATTCAGTCAAACAGATTCAGTCAAACAGATTCAACCAGATTCAGTCAAACAGATTCAGTCAAACAGATTCAGTCAGACAGATTCAGTCAAACAGATTCAGTCAGACAGATTCAGTTAGAGAGATTCAGTCAAACAGATTCAGTCAGACAGATTCAGTCAGACAGATTCAGTCAAACAGATTCAGTCAAACAGATTCAGTCAGACAGATTCAGTCAGACAGATTCAGTCAAACAGATTCAGTCAGACAGATTCAGTCAAACAGATTCAAACAGATTCAGTCAAACAGATTCAGTCAAACCGATTCAGTCAGACGGATTCAGTCAAACAGATTCAGTCAAACAGATTCAGTCAGACGGATTCAGTCAAACAGATTCAGTCAGACAGATTCAGTCAAACAGATTCAGTCAAACAGATTCAGTCAGATAGATTCAGTCAAACAGATTCAGTCAGACAGATTCAGTCAGACAGATTCAACCAGATTCAGTCAAACAGATTCAGTCAAACCGATTCAGTCAGACAGATTCAGTCAGACAGATTCAGTCAAACAGATTCAGTCAAACAGATTCAACCAGATTCAGTCAAACAGATTCAGTCAAACAGATTCAACCAGATTCAGTCAAACAGATTCAGTCAAACAGATTCAGTCAAACAGATTCAACCAGATTCAGTCAAACAGATTCAGTCAGACAGATTCAGTCAAACAGATTCAGTCAGACAGATTCAGTTAGAGAGATTCAGTCAAACAGATTCAGTCAGACAGATTCAGTCAAACAGATTCAGTCAGACGGATTCAGTCAAACAGATTCAGTCAAACAGATTCAGTCAAACAGATTCAGTCAAACAGATTCAGTCAAACAGATTCAGTTAGAGAGATTCAGTCAAACAGATTCAGTCAAACAGATTCAGTCAAACAGATTCAGTCAGACAGATTCAGTCAAACGGATTCAGTCAGACAGATTCCGTCAAACAGATTCAAACAGATTCAGTCAAACAGATTCAGTCAAACAGATTCAGTCAGACGGATTCAGTCAAACAGATTCAGTCAGACAGATTCAACCAGATTCAGTCAAACAGATTCAGTCAGACAGATTCAGTCAAACAGATTCAGTCAAACAGATTCAGTCAGACAGATTCAACCAGATTCAGTCAAACAGATTCAGTCAGACAGATTCAGTCAGACAGATTCAGTCAGACAGATGTGATAAAGGGCTGCAGAGATAAATAGACTAGACTAGATTTAAGGACAAGTCATTTTCAACCTTTCTGTGTGGAGTTTGGGAAACAACTTAATGTACTGTACTGTGTTACTTTTCAATCCAACAAAACATACTGACACATGCTGCTCAAAACTAGACACACTGATGTGCAGATTGGAGTTTTAACGTTTCTCTGAGGCAGAAATAATCTGATTGGTTGAGTTAAACCTCAGTGGGCGGAGCCAAAGAGCGGCAGTTTTTCTATCTAAGTAACAGTGAAAAAGACAAGAGGTAAGAGAGGAGGAAGCTAATATTATGAAGCCTAGCGCTCTGCTGCTAACTGAAACAATACAATCTACCATACTGAGTTAGCTGGGTTAGCTAGTTAGCTAACTGACCTTCAAGTTCAAACTAGCCATACTAGCCTGTAGCTAGCTAGGTTAGCTAGTTAGATAGCTGCTGAGCTGCAACATCAGGAGTGAAAAACTGTCAATACCATTTATATTTTATTTATATTTTGACCAGAGTTTCTTCAGGTTTGCCAGTTAGTTAACTTGCGCTCTGAAAACCCGTGGTTCTTTGGCTCCGCCCCCTGCGGTTTAACACAACCAATCAGATTATTTCTTCCTCAGGTGTTGAGAATGACTCATCCTTCATGTCCACAGCACAGTGAAGCTCTTACTGAACATGGCCTCCAGTTTGACCAGGCAGCAGGTGAAGTTGTCGAAGTCGATGAGCTCGTTGTCGGCGTATCTGGCGACCAGCATCTGGTTCAGCCGGTTGTTCAGTTTGAATCCTGAGGAGCAGAGAGAGCTTTAGCTGTCTGAGATGATTCCTGTGAACACAGAGACTGCAGGACAGAGGAGAATTACCGGCATTTTCCATAGCCAGACGCATCTCATAGGAGCTCATGCAGCCGGACTTATCCAGGTCGAACTCACGGAAGATTCCCTGCACGGTGAGAATCAGATTATTATATTAGTCTGATATTACAAGTCTCAGTTCTCTGAAGGGGGTCAGGTTCAGGTCTTGACCTCACCAGCCACTTCCTGATCTTGTTCCACAGAATCTGAAACTCCAGCAGACCGAGCCGAGCGCTGCCGTCTTTCTGGGTTTGAGTTAAGATCAACACATTAACACAAACATCTTATTAACACAAACAGATTATTAACACAAACAGCTTATTAACACAAACATTTTATTAACACAAACAGATTATTAACACAAACAGCTTATTAACACAAACAGATTATTAACACAAACAGATTATTAACACAAACAGATTATTAACACAAACAGATTATTAACATAGGCAACTGATGTTTATGAAAGGTTTCTTTCCAAAATGGTAAATATCTATTTTTGGAAAAAATGGTTACCTAATATTAACTGCTCAATATTCAGATGGTTACATTCTCTCAGTAGCAGTAGTAACAGTAGCAGTAGTAATAATATATTTACATGCCACTTCTTCTACCAAAGTTACAAAGTTCAAGGAAACTAAAAGGAGTAAAACAAATATATCACCAGTCAGCTCTAACTAAAGAAGACCAGTGCTGCTGGATCAATTAAGACCCAGATCTCGTTAAGACCCAGATCTCATTAAGGTCCAGACCTCGTTAAGGTCCAGATCTCGTTAAGGATACGTCCATCAGGCTGACCATGGCTCTGCAGGACTCCATGCTGAAGCCGTCTGTCTTCAGGTCTCTGTCTGCACACAGAACAGCACCGAGACAAACCAACAGTTCAGACCTGTGAAAAGCTTCTGATCGGCCTGATGGGGGCGCTCTAACAAGCAGCTTCAGGTTTTGGATCAATAACTCCTGAACTGTAAGGTCTACAGTGAAAAATATTCCCTCAGATTTCTTGGCTGAAGCTGAATCCACATACAGATTTACATTTCTGCCACGTTAGTTTTTCAGCTATTTTGAATTTTATGCAAAACGTTTTTCTCGGAGTTTTCTCTTTGAAGTGTTTCAGACGGACTTGTCCAGACCGAGGTGAAATGCAGTAAAACTAAAGCAGAACTCACGTTTGGAGACGACGCGGTTCAGGATGGTCCTGAGCTCCCGGACTGAGATCTCCATGTCCTGACAGAGAGACGGAGAGAGGAGACATGATGTTCAAGTGTCTCTGATCCGTTTCCATTCGGTCTGTAAAACCTGCAGAGAAACCGGATTCTGCTGCTGACACCCAGAGAGTCTCATCAGTCTGGTTCAGTGGAGAGTTTTAGTTTCCCATGATGCTCTAAATGTTTCAGAGGCTTTTCACCCTGAAGAGAAGAAAACTCTGGAGGGAAAACTGAATACTGGGAGTTTTCTGGGATGAAAATGGTCCAATTTAAATTCAGAATATCAGATATCAGCAGTTTAATTTGAGGATCAGATGAGTGGAAGCAGTTTGACTCACGTCTCCAGACAGCTGGGCGAACATGGACCTGAACGAGTCGTCGATGTCGCCCTCCGAGATTTCCTCCTGCAGAGAAGAACAACAGACAGAAGAACAGACAGAAGAACAGACAGATGAAGAACAGACAGAAGAACAGACAGATGAAGAACAGACAGATGAAGAACAGACAGAAGAACAGACAGATGAAGAACAGACAGAAGAACAGACAGATGAAGAACAGACAGAAGAAGAGACAGAAGAAGAAGAGACAGAAGAACAGACAGAAGAGACAGAAGAAGAGACAGAAGAACAGACAGATGAAGAAGACAGAAGAACAGACAGATGAAGAACAGACAGAAGAAGAGACAGAAGAAGAACAGACAGAAGAGACAGAAGAAGAAGAGACAGAAGAACAGACAGAAGAAGAACAGACAGAAGATTAACAGACAGAAGAACAGACAGAAGAACAGACAGAAGAACAGACAGAAGAAGAACAGACAGAACAGACAGAAGAAGAACAGACAGAAGATTAACAGACAGAAGAACAGACAGAAGAAGAACAGACAGAAGAACAGACAGAAGAACAGACAGAAGAACAGACAGAAGAAGAACAGACAGAAGAAGAACAGACAGAACAGACAGAAGAAGAACAGACAGAAGAACAGACAGAAGAAGAACAGACAGAAGAACAGACAGAAGAAGAACAGACAGAACAGACAGAAGAAGAACAGACAGAAGAACAGACAGAAGAACAGACAGAACAGACAGAAGAACAGACAGAAGAACAGACAGAAGAACAGACAGAAGAACAGACAGAAGAACAGACAGAAGAAGAACAGACAGAAGAACAGACAGAAGAACAGACAGAAGAAGAACAGACAGAAGAACAGACAGAAGAAGAACAGACAGAAGAACAGACAGAAGAAGAACAGACAGAAGAACAGACAGAAGTGTTGAACTTGCCGAAGAAAGAAAGACAGAAACAAAAAAAAAAGACAAACCTCTTCATCAAAGTTTGCGACCACGTCATCGTCCAGCTCTCTGTGGAGGGACAACACTGTCAGCTGCTGCACACACACACACACACACACACACACACACACACACACACACACACACACACACACACACACTCTCTCTCTCTCTCTCTCTCTTTCTCACCCCATATCTATAATTTTCAAAGATTATTTTACTTTTTATTTTAAAAACGGTAACTGAACCACAGCACATAAATATCCATCTGACATCATTTCTTCTCATATTCAGTTAAAATAATTCAATAATTCACTTTCAAGATTTCAAGATTTTTCTAGAAAATGTATCTAGAATATTTGAAGAGTCAATACTCAAGTCAATACTATTTTTTGCAGTGTGGAAGTTTTAGATTGTTCTGTAAAAAATGTCTTAACATTCAGTTGTAAAAGATTATTTTTGTTGGAAGAAGTGAAGAAACAGTCAGCTGAGAACGTTCAGCCGGTTTCAGGAATATTCTTTAAACAAATAAATCTGAAAAAAAGATTTTAAGACTCAAACTGGAGTAAAGAACTTGTTCAGATGGATATTTTTTCTCTGATGTAGTTTTAGTGAACGAAGAGCCAATCGCACAATATCACATGAATCTCAACTCAATGTTAACAGCAGGCAGACCTCTGAAGGCTGAACCAGTCCAGTCTTACCTAACACACCTTTAATCTAGTGAGAATGGAAATGAAAGTGGAAGCCTATCAGCTTATCTTTTTGAAAGATGATGATAACATATGTAGGATACTCGGCTATTAAAGACCCAGTCAAATTCATTCAAAACAGTTTTTTAAATACAAGAGTGATATAAACTATAGTATGCTCTCATTGCGTATATAATATTGCTATGCCTATTATCTTTTTTGTTACTGCACTTATAGGAGAGAAAATGAAATAAACAATTACAAAGGAATTACAAGGTGCAAATCAAGATTATTATCGTTAACGAAAACTAACAAAATAACGAAAACTAGGTGTGAAAAAACATTTTCGTTAACTGAAATAAAAATAAAAACGAGGCTTTACAAAACAACGATGACTAACTGAAACTGTATTGTGTGTTTACAAAACTAACTAAAATAAACTAAAATTATAGAGAAAATTTCTTTAGTTTGTCTTTGTCAATTTATTTCATACATAAGCCTAGTATTTTGAATTTTTGAATCTCGCCCCTGACAAATACCCCATATTACAAAAAAGACTAAAACTAACACTGAAACTAATAAAAACTAAACTAAAACTAAACATTTTCAAAAAATAAAAACTAAACTAAACTAGCAAACCCGCTTTAAAAACTAATTAAAACTGAATTAAATGAAAAATGCAAAACTATAATAACCTTGGTGCAAACACATATTATTCTAGAACTAAAAAACATATTGTGCAAAATGCCTCTGATTGCCTGCAATGCCCCAGAATCTGCTGTGTGGCCCCACAGCAGCTGCATGGTGAGTCAGTGGCTCTGCTGACAGATCAGGAGGGAAAACAACAGTTTGGCTCTTTGTAAACCGACTTTACATTACAAGACCTGATGCAGAGCTTCAAAACTAATGTTTTGCTTATTATGGGGAGAATTTTGGGGTGTTTGGTGTTGATATAAATGACTAAGGCTTAGACTGCAGGGCAGTAAATGTGAAGTTAGTGACAGCATCATCGTGTATCAGGCTCTGGCCCAGGGCCCCCACCTGGGCCCCAGGGCCCCCTCTCGGGCCCCCGGGCCTGCGCCCGGTCGGCCCGTTCGGTTCCCTCCCTGAGACTCACTGCGTGTCGGACAGCTTCTCGGTGAAGACCCGCAGGACGAAGTCGGCCTCCTTGCCGGGCTCGAAGGTGGACGGGACCACCAGGTACTCGCCGGGCGGGAGGCGGAGCCTGCTGCTCACCTCCCGCAGGTTGATGAAGGTTTCGGAGCGAGCGCAGGAGGAGTGACGCAGGAAGAAATCCTTCTTCAGGTGAACGCTCTGACAGCCGCGGAACTGAACAACAAGTCAGGAGTCAACTCAGCAGTTCACTTCAATGAGGAATTAGAATTAGAAAAAACCCCCAACAGGAAACAGAATTAAGTGAATTGGAATTTCAGGAAGTTGAATTTAATTCAATGAAATTCTGTGAAATTTCATGTTTTTTTGTTTTTTCTCTCCACATATCTGAGATTCCAGATGTTTTATATGATCAATACTGAATATCAGTGTTAAAGTTTCCTTTCTACAGAAGCGTAATGCATTCACTTGGGAAAAAGAAATTTCCTGTTTTTCTGAATTAACGAGATAATTATCTCAGAATTCTGTATCCAAACATTATGACTGAATGTGTTTGATTTGTTCAGCTGTCTTTTTGATTCATAATGTTTTGATTTATAATGTTTAGAGTCCAGACAAACTATTAGAAGTGGAGTTTAATGGAGTTTAATGGAGTTCAGTTGTGTCTCCTCACAGCTGGCAGACTTTCACCCTGCAGGACTGAACTCGGTCCAGTCCAGACCGGACCAGACCGGCCTGCTGCAGCTCTGTCTGATTAAAGAGAGACTTCATACCAAACCTGTCTGACTGTCTCACCTCTTCAGGAACCTGAGGAGGAGAAGGAGAAGAAAAAGAAAAGTCAGATCCAACGCTCTGTTCAGTCTTTCCTCAACAAGCTTTTGTCTCAAAACACAGAAAGGAAGAACAGAGGCAGACTGAAGGGACTGAACCAGCAGAGAGACCAGCAGACTGCGGCAGAGAGACCAGCAGAGAGACCAGCAGACTGAGGCAGAGAGACCAGCAGACTGCGGCAGAGAGACCAGCAGACTGCGGCAGAGAGACCAGCAGACTGCGGCAGAGAGACAAAGTGGATCTGAAGAGCCGTGGTCCTCAGTGAGTCTGGGACTTAGACCAGAACGACCCACAGAGTGAAACCCTGTTCAGCTTCTACCAACAAAGCAATACATCAACATTTTCTGTGTTCTAATAATTGTTGTGAAAATTGTTGTTAATCCCCAAAACCTTTTCATGTCCGTCAAACAGCTGATGATCTTTATAACTGAATCACCTGGAGTCACAACATGCTCACAAGCTGGAAACGTTCTGTTAGAGACGAGTCATGTTGCATTTTGAGACTTGAAGAAAGAATATTTTAATGATCCTGCTGCTGCTGTTTGACAAATTATTTACACCAGATTCATTTCACATCAAATATTAGAACACAGAACACCGTGTTGCCGTGACAACAGGCGGCGAGAAACAGGGAAACACCAGACTGAGTCAGAGGGTTTTCAGCTTCTCCGTCGCTCTGTGAGCAACAAGCTGATCAACCGACCAGAGAGGAAGTGATGCGTCTGTGGAGAGGAAGTGATGCGTCTGTGGAGAGGAAGTGATGCGTCTGTGGAGAGGAAGTGATGCGCCTGTGGAGAGGAAGTGATGCGTCTGTGGAGGCTCAGTCTGGACAGCAGACCTGTCCAGACCACCAGTGAAAACACAGAGACTGAGACCGGAATGGATCTCTGTTCCCTCACCTGTGTTTCCCTGCTGCTCTGTCAGTGCACTAATCAGTAAATCACATGATTACTGAGTGAATTCAGACTCTTAATTCACCATCAGCCTGCGTCTGCATTCAGTCACATAAACAAATGTTTCAGCTCACATCTGACAAGTTACCAATATTCCTTCAAAGCCATATATGAGTCACTAGCCGACATTAAACAGAAAAAATATTCCCGACGTTCCCGTCTCGGTGTTTTCCGACCTTATGTCTGAATAAATATTCTCTGTGTCGGAGTTTATTTTCACACAGCAGCTCTTCACTGATCCAGCTGTGAGGTTTCCTTCAGGTTTTGGATTCTCACTAGCTGACATTAACAAAAAACACCTGACAATAAGCTCTGAACCGTATAACCTGCAGCTAGAGATAAAAACCTTCCTGACCAACAGACAGACATGTTAATGTTAGAGTTAACCAGCTCAAATTAGCATAACAAAACCTGCATTTATAATTAGTTATGAATTGTCAGTTAAAAGAAAACATCTTTAGAATAGCTTGATGTGTTTTTGGTACCAAAAAAAGTTTCTTTACTTGCATTAGTAAACAAGGTTTGGTGAAGAAGAGGATGATGTCATCATTATAAAACCACAGA
>NW_027281721.1:25000-66287 GCF_046629955.1 Centroberyx affinis
CAAGGTGACATTTTGGAGATACGAGGTTTTCAAAATCATCATCAGATTAATGTTTCTGCCTCAGTCTGCTGACTGTAAACAGCTGACTGTTCTCCTCTATCAGCAGTATTGTTAGTTCTAGTGTTTCTCCACATTAGGACTACATTTCCCATCAGCCTCGTTGCCTCCTGCCCCCCTCCTCCTCCCTGAAGAGGATCAACATGTTGGAAGTGATTTCTCCATCTTCCTTTCCCTCCTTCCACCATCTGCTGCCAGAAACTCTTTCAGCTTTATCTCCGTTTGCTCTGAAGAACAGAACCTCTTCCTGTTTTGTGCCGTAAAGCGATCCAGCAGATTTCCCTCCAGATCCACCAGGTGGAGAAACATGGAGGATGTTTACCGTCATTATGCTGATGACTCTGCAGTAATGTGATGATGATTTATTCATGTTAAAACAATACACAGAGCAGCTTTAATGGATGTTCATAATGTGTGTTTGTGTTTATTTGTGCAGCATGCAGTGCTTAGTGCTTAGTGTTAAGGCTGTGTGTGTGTGTGTGTGTGTGTGTGTGTGTGTGTGTGTGTGTGTGTGTGTGTGTGTGTGTGTGTGTGTGCTGACATCGATGGAGCAGCCCAGCAGTGATCCTCTCTCCAGAGCCTTGCTGATGATGCGGTGCAGATCTCTGGGAGCTTTCTTCAGGTCGAACATCTCCGCCACGCCGCCCGTGAAATCCTCGAAGCCCTCGGTGGTGCTGCCGCCCGACAGAGCCTCGTACGAGCCGTTCAGCCTGCACACACACACACACACACACACACACACACACACACACACACACACACACACACACACACACACACACACACACACACACACAGTCAGGGGGCAGGGAGAGGGGTCAGAGGAGCAGGAGGTGAATCGGAGGTCAGCACGGCGGTCTCACTTGGCGTAGGCCTTCTCCAGCAGAGCGCTCCAGAACTCGTTCCCCTCCGCTGAGTGGACGAACAGCAGCTCTCCATCTTTGACCGGCAGCCGGTCGTCGATGACGACGTCCACCCACTCCCCGAACTGCCAGAACTAGAAGAGAAGAAGAGACGAGGTTCACCATCCAGGCCAGCGATTCTCAACCTTTTTCATATCAAGGACCCTAATTTAGAGCCACAGACCCCATGTGATGAGATTTTGTCTCTCGGACCCAAATCTGAGAATATTTTTATTGTTTGATTTGATTTTGTCCAGAATCTCATGACTGTCTGTGTTGCAGGTAGAGAGAGAACAGAGAAACTGATCACAACAGTCATTCTGCTGCATTCTCTAACTCTGTTCACTTCTTGTAAATGAAATAATGGTGAAGTTTAACAATTCATCAGTTTGCTGGGGACCCCCTGGAACCCCATCAAGGACCCCTGGTGGTCCCCGGACCCCACGTTGAGAACCACTGATCTAGGCTACAACAACACTGCAGATCTGGATGTTCTCCTACACAAAGCATTCACACTTTTTAATGCCTGCAGCAATCCTCAAACACTGTTGAGCTCAAAATATTCTTACAAACCTGTATTTTTTTTGTTTTTTTTAATGGTTTTACACATTAGAAAAGACAAAGAACAAAACAACACAAACTCAACATTCTGCATTTCAGCCTGCTGCTCCTCAGCAGCTACTTGTCACAACATGGAGAGAAAAAAACCCTTCAGTTTACTGAAAAACGTTAGTGTTGTTAGCATTCCTCATTCAAAAGAATGAGTGCTGCCACTAAACAGCAGCCATCAGTCTGAGTGAGGAATGCTAACAATGCTAACAATGCTAACAAGACCGAATGGAGCTGAAGGACAATTATAAACACTTCCCGAAAGGACAAACAGGCTGGTAAACATGTTTTTCCACTAAATCAGTCCATATGGAACAGCATCAGTACTTTAGCACTGAACAGCTGCTGCAACATGTGAACAATATAATTCTGACAGAACCAAATATTTCCAGGTACTGAACCAAACTGCACAAAACATAACGCAGCGCGTACCAGACTGTGTTAGTTTGGGGGAAATAATGTCACATTCAAATTCAATTCAGGTTCCATGATGGAGGAACATGGAGAACTGTGTGTTATTCTGATTCTGATTCTGATTCTGATTCTGATAAAGTGTAAATGTGTATGAAGCAGCTAGAAGCAGAGAGCAGCTGAGTCAGCTTGTTGTGGTGTGGCTGTAGATCCATTCAGTAACGTTCTCAGTAAAAGTGAATAGTGTGATAAGGTGGATTTGTTTCCAAATGTAGGTTACTGTGACACAGTAAACTGTCTTGTCTTTAGCCCTAGTCTCTACTCCAAAACATGAAGAGTTGGAGCTTGAGAAGAGTCAGCTCAGTTAACCTGAACAAACTGTTAGCTAGCTAACTAGCCGGCAAACACACCGATGTTGATGTCAACACGCTAACGCTAGCTGCTACTAGCTACGTTAGCTAGTGTGCTAATCAGATGTGTTAGCAACAAGACAGTGATGTTAGCTGACCAGATGCTATGGTTAGCTAGCTAACAAGCTGACATTATCTAAACACTAAATCAATCAGATGGATCAGTGATGAAATGATCAGTTCAGTCAGAAACAGACAGAAATTAACCGTCTGTTCAGTTCAGTTGAGACAGAAACACTGAGGACCTCCAAGATGGGGGGTGACATCATCATCACCATCATGAGGGGGGTGACATCATCATCACCTGAAAACCCAACTGAACACAAACGGCTCTTACCTGGAAGTGAAAGATTCCGGCGTACTCGTCCTGGAAGCTCTGGCCGTGCGGCACGACTCTGTGCAGCTCACTCAGAGTCAGAGAGGCGATGGCTGCCAGGAGCCAGCAGTCTCCTGCAGGAAAGACAGGCAGGCAGACAGACAGACAGACAGGCAGACAGACAGGCAGACAGACAGACAGACAGACAGGTAGACAGGTGGTCCATCAGAAACTACCAGAAACCAACTGGACTGCATCGTTCTCTTCTGTCTCCCCTTCACTCCTCCATCAGGATAGTTCAGGAAGTTCCATCTGCTGTCTGGGTGCTGTGACCAAGTCAACTTTGCTTGAGTCCCAAGTCAGTCTCAAGTCATGAAGTACAAGTCTCAAGTCAAGTCCCGAGTCTAAATGTAGATTACCAAGTCAAGTCCATGTCATTAATGTCAAGTCTCAAGTCTAAATGTAGAACAGCAAGTCAAGTCAGAACAAATCAAGAGTCCAGTATCAATTTAATATCTTAAAGAAAACTCAATATCTAGGACTTTTCAATGCAATATGGTTTTAATAGGATAAAAACTTGGTAAGAGCATCAAAGTACAAGTCAGTCAAGTCCCAAGTCACCAGAACCCAAGTCAAGTCAAGTCTCAAGTCTTCTCTTCATGCAGAGAGTCAAGTCTCAAGCTATTAAGACAGTGACTCTAGTCCCCACCTCTGCCTCTGACCTCTGACCTCCTTGGTACTGACTGTAATGTTGCTGATGCAGGAGCTGAAGCTGATTCTGCTGAAAGCCTCTAAGAGCTTCAGCTAAGTGGCTCCAGAGTGTTTCCTCTCATCAGCTGACTGAGTTCCAGGAAAGCAGAGCAGCTGTAGATCTGTTCAGTCAGACTTCCATTAGCCGGCCGGCGCTCTGTGGGAGAAGCTAATGCTAACGCTACACATTAGAGCTGCTGACACTGAAGCATGAAAGCAGTTTGTGTCTGATGGGTTTCCTCCCAGCGCTGCAGCAGTGACTGAGCGTCTCCATCTGAACAAGTCATCCTGTCTGCTATCGAGTCCTAAAATCATAATTTTCGTGAACAAATCTGCCACTGGGGTTTGATCATTTCACTTGTTTCCAATGCAAATCAACTTGTTTAGTAGAATCCAAGGTCATTATAGTTTTGCATTTTTCATTAGTTTTTATTTTTATTTCGTTTTGACTTTTTGTTTTCAATTTCAGTTTAGTTTTCATTTGTTTCTAAAGCGGGTTTGCTAGTTTAGTTTAGTTTGTATTTTTTGAAAATGCTTAGTTTTAGTTTAGTTTTTATTAGTTTCAGTGTTAGTTTTAGTCTTTTTTTTGTAATATGGGGTATTTGTCAGGGGCGAGATTCAAAAATTCAAAATACTAGGCTTATGTATGAAATAAATTGACAAAGACGAAAACTAAAGACATTTTCTCTATAATTTTAGTTTATTTTAGTTAGTTTTGTAAACACACAATACAGTTTCAGTTAGTTATCGTTTTTTTGTAAAGCCTCGTTTTTATTTTTATTTCAGTTAACAAAAATGTTTTTTCACACCTAGTTTTGGTTATTTTGTTAGTTTTCGTTAACGATAACAATCTTGGTAGAATGGAGTCATGTTCTTCACAGCAGAGCAGTGATCTGTCTTATTCTGACTGGTTTCAACACACTGACTTGTTTCATTTGTAGAAACTTCCTGAAACAAGTGAAGCTGCAGTGGAGACAAGTGGAGATATCTCTCCTCACTGCTGAATGTTTCTCTTGGTTTAACAACAATAAGACTGAAGGCTGAATATGAGACTAGATGACTGGTTAAGACGGAGGTGTTTTGCACTTCATCTCTGATCCATTCACTCAGATGTGTGGTCAGGACTGATGGGTGAGCTGATGCTGCCTTCAGGTGCTCCTCGTAAACTCCAACTTCCAAGATCAAAAGCCGTAAATACGACTTGTCATGCATTCAAGTGTTTTCAGTGGGAAATAAAGAAATGGATCCATGACAAAAGTTGTTTTTTTTGTGCTGGCTGGTGTTTTACTGCTTTGTGCTGCAGAGCAGAACGAAGAGCAGAAAATCCACATCAGACCTGAACCTCCTGTCGATCCGTCTGATGCTGCATTCAGGTCCTGTGGGAATGACCAGCGAAACCGATTGACGGTCAGAAACTTGGACGTTTTGATGTGTTCAAACTCATGTGACTCCATCAAGACTCCATGACTGTAGTTTTCTGTGAGTTTGGTTTCTCCTGATCAGCTTCTTCTCTCTTCACTCACATGAACTGAAACATCTGACTTCCTGTTTCACAGCAAAACAAACATCCAGACAGGAGTTCAGAGCTCAGATCACAACATGATGATGAAACTCCTTCATGTGCAAAGCAGAGCGAACAGTATTTTCAAGTATGAAGCTGGGATCTACTTTGTTTCCCACTGGACCTGAATGCAGCATGATTCATCAGTGATGGGACTTGGTAACCCCCAAACGCCTGTGATGTCAGCAGTGACCAGGAGGCGGAGCTACAGAGCCGCGCAGCAGGGAGGAGGCGGAGCCACCAGACCTTACACAACCTCCACTGCTCTGCCAGGAAGCCAAGCAACACACACGGACACACACTGATCTCCAACCAGGCACAACACCCCTCCCTGGTGTGTTGTGCCTGGTTGGAGATCAGCCAGACTGTCCGCCTGCTGTGACTCACTCTGCCTCTGACTCACACACACTTCCTGACACACCCAGCCAGCAACCAGCCAGCAACGAGCAACCAGCCAGCAACCAGCAACCAGCCAGCAAACAGCAACCAGCCAGCAACCAGCCAGCAACCAGCCAGCAACCAGCCAGCAACCAGCCAGCAACCCCTAACCTTGACCAACCCAATCAGCAGCCAGAAAATGCGGCGAGTCACATTTTCTCCACTGGAAAAACTCTGGAAAAGTTTTCTCTCTCTCTCCTCTCTCTCTCTCTCTCTCTCTCTCTCTCTCTCTCTCTCTCTCTCTCTCTCCACCTACACATATAACCCAGCTGAACCCAACATGTTCCTGCCTCTTCTCTGGAGGTTGTTGAAAGGCATTCTGGGAAACTTAGTAAATCTCTAGCCGCAGTAGAAGAAGAAGAAGAGGCAGACTGAACTGAACATCACAGACTGAGGAGGAACTCAACACTGTGAATTATTAAAAAGTGATGGAGCCATTATCTCCTCCAGTAAACACTTCAGCTGATCATCAATAAGTGATCAGCTGTGTTCCTCTGCAGGCAAATATTACTTTTATTCTTTAAGGACTTTTAGTCTGAAAGTTGAAAACACGTCTGTAGCAGCTGTTTATGTAGAAAGACTGCAGTAAACCCACCTAGACTTTATAATAATAGAAATAATTTCATTTATATAGCACTTTTCTAAAAAAGGTTTACAATGTGCTTTACAGTAATATAATAATAACTTTATACTTTTATACTTTATGCTTTACCAACATTCCTGTTTACAGACTAGAGTTTACTGCCTATTTAGTGCGAATTTAAAGCTCCACATCATGTAAAGCAGGACTCCTCTTCCTCTGTGGTGATAAAGGAGTTGGATGGTCTATCTAAACATGGTGAAAGTATCAAAACTAAATCCACACAATCCATATTAGTGCAGCGAGCCTCTAAACGAGCCGTTTGGACTTCCGTAACTTTGTGATGTCACAAAGGTTCGCTCATTATCATTTTTGTAAGAAATAATAGACTAACAAAGTGTTTTTTTCAAAGCGGTTGAGCGGTTGTCGTCGTTTATTACCGGAGAGTTTTCCCTACCTGTAGCCGCCGGGCCGCGGCGTCTCACGTTTCACTCTGGAAACGGTTAGCCGATCGGAACGGAGGGGTCGTTAATATTAATGAGCCTTAAAGACACGGAGACAGAAAGATGCTGGAAAATGAACGTGGAGAAATGGACTGAGAGAGTTTTTGGTTCATGACACCACACACACAGCTTTGACTGGACAGAAAGACACAAAATAAAACTCTGGACAGAATGTGGAGCTTTAAGGTTCTATATCCACAGGAACCTCTCTGTAAGTCCTTAAGCTTTGGTTCTCCACCAGGAACGTCCTTAGCATTCTTTTAGAAGTTAAAAAAACTTGTAAACCTCTGAGGTTTTCAGTGGTCTCCTAGCAACAGCAGGAGCCTCGCCCAGCAGTTCCCACAATGCATCTGTTCAGTGCATCAATATTCAACTTTCATTTCCAGTCCAGTCTGTTGACATGATGTCAGTAGTGTCAGTTACATCAGCACAGGATCTTATAAAGAAAACACTAATGAGAATATAATAGATTTGTATTTATACTTCATGCTGGCAGCAGCCAGAGGTCAGAGTTCACCCTCCGTTTTATTTGCTCAGTCTGTATATCCAACATGGAGTATGGGTGGTGTTCAGTATCTGTGTGTCTCCATGGCAACAGTGTAAACAATCCTGTAATGAGCGGCCTGGGGTTTCAGCGCCTCGTCACTGTGACTGTCCAGGCATAAAGCTGCTGCTCAGAACAAACAGAACAAACAGAACGATCAGAACGATCAGAACAAACAGAACGATCAGAACAAACAGAACGATCAGAACAAACAGAACAAACTACACACTTTAACTTTACAACTGTAAACTGGCTTTAAAGCCTCTGACTGACTGAATCCTCCAGAGTTTAGACACTCAGTACTGATGATGCCAGATAATGATTTATATTTTGGAATGGATTTGTCCTTATAAAGCATTAGAGAGTAGTGTTAGTGTCAGTGTTAGTTTTAGTGTTAATGTTAGTATTAGTGTCAGTGGATCAGTGAGCAGTCTGTTTCCTGCTGGATCAGCAGGCGGTCTGAAAGCCTTGGTGTGTTTCTGATGAAGCCTGGTTTAGATCCAGCAGAGACTCAGCCTGAGCGTCTGACTCAGCCTCTGTCCTCCTCTTCCTCCTCCACCCTCCACCCTCTGTCCTCCACCCTCCTCCTCCTCCCTCTGTCCTCCACCAAACACCAACATGCTGCATCAGAGCCACATATTTCTGACTGAGTCACCAGTGGAGCGCAGGCTGAACTCTGACCTGCAGCTGATCCTGATCAGGGAAACAACCAATATGAACAAAAATCAATTATATGTTCAAAAGACTTGATGTTTCAACCTCCAAAGACCTGATGTTCATATAACTCACTGGTTTGATACGACTCCAGATGATGCTTACTGTGACTTCACCTCATTAATATTAAAGCTCCATATTCTCCACACAGAGTTTTATTTAGTGTCTTTCTGTCCATTCAAAGCTGTGTGTGTGGTGTCATGAACCAAAAACACTCTCAATCCATTTCTCCACCTTCATTTTCCAGCATCTCTCTGAGCCTTACCAAGAACAGGCCGTTTCTGTCTCCGTGTCTTTAAGGCTCATTAATATTAACGACCCTCCGTTCCGATCGGCTAACCGTTTCCAGAGTGAAACGTGAGACTCCGCGGCCCGGCGGCTACAGGTAGGGAAAACTCTCCGGTAATAAACGATGACAACCGCTCAACCGCTTTGAAAAAAACACTTTGTTAGTCTATTATTTCTTACAGAAATGATAATGAGCGAACCTTTGTGACGCCACAAAGTTACGGAAGTCCAAACGGCTCGTTTAGAGGCTCGCTGCACTAATATGGATCGTGTGGATTTAGTTTTGATACTTTCACCATGTTTAGATAGACCATCCAACTCCTTTATCACCACAGAGGAAGAGGAGTCCTGCTTTACACCATGTGGAGCTTTAAAGTCGCACTAAATAGGCAGTAAACTCTAGTCTGTAAATAGGAATGTAGGTAAAGCATAAAGTATAAAAGTATAAAGTTATTATTATATTTCTGTAAAGCACTTGGTAAACCTTTTTTAGAAAAGTGCTATATAAATGAAATTATTTCTAGAGGAGAGGGGAGTCCTGCTTTACATGATATGGAACCTTACAGAGCGGTTCCTGTGGATCCAGAACCTTACAGAGCGGTTCCTGTGGATCCAGAACCTTACAGAGCGGTTCCTGTGGATCCAGAACCTTACAGAGCGGTTCCTGTGGATCCAGAACCTCACAGTGACTCACCCAGCGCTCCCTGGCAGATGTCCGTCCTCGTGGCTCCGCCCAGGATGAACTGGGGGTTCTCCGTCAGCTCCTGCAGAACCCAGAGCACGACCGATCAGAAACACAGACTCGCTTCAATCTCTTCAGCTTTCAAAGAGTTTTTGTTTTGTTTTGTTCCAAAACAATTTGCATATCCATTAGAAAAATACCCAGAACATCTCAAAATTCATCACTCAACAGTCGCTCAGATCAGTGTCTTCTGGTCGGTGAAGGACTAAAAATGAGTTTTGTTGATTTTGGTGTCAGCAACAGTTTTGCACACTCTGCACATACTGTTGGTTCATAATTTTCATTTTTCTGAATATGTTCTACTGGTTGTGATTACCACCTGTGTTGTTTTATTCTACTAATTATTATTCTTATTTTACTAATTTAGTTAGTTTATTTATTTATTCAAATCTCAGTCATGTTGTCTTCCTCAGTACTGATGACTCCAGATAATGATTTCCTCCCAAAAATATTTTGGAATGGATTTGTACATATAAAGCATTAGACAGTAGTGTCTCTGTCTGTCTCCTCTGTTCTGCTGTCCAGCCTGAGCATGGTGACATCATTCAGCAGCAGCTGCTGGAGCACACACACACACACACACACACACACACACACACACACACACACACACACACACACATACACACACACACACACACACACACACACACACACACACACCCCTCTCTCTCTCTCTGGGATTAGCAGATTCCAGTGTTACAGGATCTAACTGCCCTGAGGACCTGAATGAAGCCTTCAGCAGCAGCCACACACCATCTGAATATTAGCATTAAACATGTCAGTGAACTTCAGCTTCCTTTACTACAGGGAACATTTGGTTTAATTTTCTAATATTCATATTTGTCCCCAAACAGCAGATGACTGATAAAGTCCATCTGCTGCCGGGTAAGAACATGTGAATAAAATCAATGGTGTGTCGATTTCAAATAGACAATTTAAGAATCAAAAAAAGGGAAATCCTCACTCTCAAAAACATATCTTGATTGATTTATTTTACATGTTGAAAAAAAATATGGTTGGCAAACTATAGTGATAGTTTGCAGGGTCTGATTCAGCCAATCACAGGCCTCCATTCAGAATGAAGAGGTTCATTATTCACCATCTGAAAATTATTATCAATTATGAGGATATGATGCTATAGTCAGAGTTTGCCAAGCTGCATATTTGTTATTTGAAAATGTGTAAATCAGTCAAGAAATGTTTTTGAGAGAGAGGATTTCCTGTTTGATGGTTGGAACATGGTCTTGGAAGCAGATGTTTCATTCTGACCTGAAGGCTGAACTCATCACATCTCATCTCACTTCAAATGTTTTTATCTTTGGATTCTATTTTTAAACTTTGTGCCAAACTGAGCTTCATCTCTGTGACTCTTCATCTGAGGCTGAAACTCCGTCTGCAGCAGCAGACGTTCTCACTGAACCTGAAGCTCATCATTTATCTGTAAATGATAATAAATGAAGATGCAGCACATCAGAGGATAAAGTCAATGTGCCTCATTCAGCAATATCTTCCTAAGTTTTTTCTTAAATTTGTTCTTGAGAAAGGTCCTAAGAAAAGTCTACGTCAGATTCATGACATGTTCTTAAACCGCAGAATTGTTCGCACCTGTGTTCTTATAATGATGAATCCCATTGTCCTCGTAAACTGAAAGCGCGTGCCAGGTGATCCTAATTAGCATAGGTAAACACCCCGCCAATCCCCATAAAAGGGCATGAGGCCGCAGGGCCGTGTGCACACAGAAATCACACACAGAAATTGAAAAGAAAAGTTGAGAGAAGTCAAGAATGCCCAAACAAAAGTCTACAGAGGTGGAGCACCGGACTCCAAACGTAAAATAAACTTCAATAGTTGTGAAGCTGAGGTTCTGCTGCAGGAAGTGAACACAGACCAGCTGTCATGTTTAGCAGCGTCAGTGGATATAAAATAACAGAAAAAAAAAGATGCATGGGATCCCAATTAACATAATTTATATTAATTGAAGTGTTAGTGTAGTGTTTATTTATTTTAAAAGACCATAATACTTTGTAAAATAATTATAAAAAAATATTATAAATGATACAAATATTATTGTAATTTAAATCCTATAATATTACTGTAGAATTGAAGGAAACGCAATAACCACTTATTTAACACAAACATGTCAGCACTCAAATGTGCGTCAGTGGCTCTAGATTCTGTTCTTAAGAACAAATCCCAAATAAGAAAACATTGGTGAATGTCAGAATCTTTGTGAAAACTGCGTAAGGGTTTTAAGAAGAAATTTCTTCTTAAGAACAGTTGGTGAATGAGGCCCAATGTTCTGTTTTGTTCTCCGTTTAATTTTTATCATTTAAAACTCAACAATTTGTTTCATGTCAATGGTTCTGTGAGAACAGGAGCAGAGATCTCCTGCTGGAGTGGAACTCTTCATATCTAGAACGTGATCTGGTTTCTCTTTTTATATTAATAATAATATTTAAACTTTAAGTTACAGCTGTCTGTGTTCTCACACTGGGTCTATATGATGTTACAAGTTCTATTTGTTGTTCTAAAGGATCTATGTGCAGTTCTAAAGGGATTATAAAAGGTCTGTATTACCAAGGGTCAGTGTGGTGTTATAAAGGATCTATATGGTGTGTTGGTTCTATCAGTATGATCAGGTTCTGCAGTGTGTTGGTTCTACAGTATGATCAGGTTCTGCAGTGTGTTGGTTCTATAGTATGATCAGGTTCTGCAGTGTGTTGGTTCTACAGTATGATCAGGTTCTGCAGTGTGTTGGTTCTACAGTACGATCAGGTTCTGCAGTGTGTTGGTTCTAACAGTACGATCAGGTTCTGCAGTGTGTTGGTTCTACAGTATGATCAGGTTCTGCAGTGTGTTGGTTCTAACAGTACGATCAGGTTCTGCAGTGTGTTGGTTCTAACAGTACGATCAGGTTCTGCAGTGTGTTGGTTCTACAGTATGATCAAGTTCTGCAGTGTGTTGGTTCTATCAGTACGATCAGGTTCTGCAGTGTGTTGGTTCTATCAGTACGATCAGGTTCTGCAGTGTGTTGGTTCTACAGTATGATCAGGTTCTGCAGTGTGTTGGTTCTACAGTACGATCAGGTTCTGCAGTGTGTTGGTTCTAACAGTACGATCAGGTTCTGCAGTGTGTTGGTTCTACAGTATGATCAGGTTCTGCAGTGTGTTGGTTCTAACAGTACGATCAGGTTCTGCAGTGTGTTGGTTCTACAGTATGATCAAGTTCTGCAGTGTGTTGGTTCTAACAGTACGATCAGGTTCTGCCGTGTGTTGGTTCTAACAGTACGATCAGGTTCTGCAGTGTGTTGGTTCTACAGTATGATCAAGTTCTGCAGTGTGTTGGTTCTAACAGTACGATCAGGTTCTGCAGTGTGTTGGTTCTAACAGTACGATCAGGTTCTGCAGTGTGTTGGTTCTAACAGTACGATCAGGTTCTGCAGTGTGTTGGTTCTAACAGTACGATCAGGTTCTGCAGTGTGTTGGTTCTAACAGTACGATCAGGTTCTGCAGTGTGTTGGTTCTAACAGTACGATCAGGTTCTGCAGTGTGTTGGTTCTAACAGTACGATCAGGTTCTGCCGTGTGTTGGTTCTACAGTATGATCAGGTTCTGCAGTGTGTTGGTTCTACAGTACGATCAGGTTCTGCAGTGTGTTGGTTCTACAGTACGATCAGGTTCTGCAGTGTGTTGGTTCTACAGTATGATCAAGTTCTGCAGTGTGTTGGTTCTACAGTACGATCAGGTTCTGCAGTATAAAGTGTGTTGGTTCTCACAGTCGGTCTGATCCACTCCACCCCGCGGGTCTTGGCGGAGTGCGGTGCCAGCTCCTTGAAGCCCAGAGCGGCGGGTTCTGCGGGGAACGCCGGGTCGTGGAACAGGGTTCCGCTCTGCAGACAGTCCTGCCTCAGGTTCTCGTAGTCCTGGTTCACGTACCGCAGGGCCTGCTGGTGGGAACCCAGCCCCCCCGCACGCTGCCGGTCCTGCTGGATCCGCCCCGACACACCGGTAAACATCTACACACACACACACACACACACACACACACACACACACACACACACACACACACACACACACACACACACACACACACACACACACACACACACACAGATTGTGTGTCTCTCCATCAGCAACAGAAACTGGATCAACATAAACTGACAAACTGTGGATCCATTCACAGTGAGAAGAGGAATCTGACTTTACTTTGTTTCTGCACTTTATTTTCTCATTTCTAATGTTTCCAGTGAAAAGAATCTAATCTGAACTCTGTCCTCTCTGCTTTTAGAACCACATGGAAAAGATCAGAGCTAACAACGTTCTCTGTTCTAAATAGTAGTGCAGTGTGTGTGTGTGTGGGTATGTGTGTGTGTGTGTGTGTGTGTGTGTGTGTGTGTGTGTGTGAGCTGTCAGATCAGTTTAGCAGCAGACAGAACAGACTGAAGCTTCAGTCCAAAACAACAAAACCCTTCTGTTCCTCCACAGCACTGAGCCACTGCACTGGAATCCACTGCAGCTGCAGCTGCAGCTACAGCTACAGCTATAGTTACAGTTACAGTTATAGTTACAGTTATAGTTACAGCTATAGTTATAGTTATAGTTATAGTTACAGTTATAGTTACAGTTACAGTTATAGTTACAGTTATAGTTACAGTTATAGTTACAGTTACAGTTATAGTTATAGTTATAGTTATAGTTATAGTTACAGTTATAGTTACAGTTACAGTTATAGTTACAGTTACAGTTACAGTTATAGTTACAGTTACAGTTATAGTTACAGTTATACTTACAGTTATAGTTACAGTTACAGTTATAGTTATAGTTATAGTTACAGTTACAGTTATAGTTATAGTTAAAGTTATTGCCTTCCACAAGGAATAAGTCACGTAATCTGAGACATTACTCAGACTCAGCAATGTAATCTGATTACTTATCTATATCTTCATGACAAAATAACTGAAAGTAAGTGAACAATTACAAAGATGTGGAAATTTATTTCATGTTTACATATAAATGCAAAGTTTTCTTCTGTGCCTCACTGGATCATGTGACCTCCTGTGAGGTCAGAGGTCAGAGAGGTTTGTCAGTTCAGAGTGAGACTCTGTCTGAGACTGAGTTCAGGTCCACAGTGTTCCTCTGGTCCAGCAGAACCTCCAGCAGGAAGAACAGTGTAAACAGGAAGTCATTATGAAGCTGCGTTCACAGGCTGCGTGTTCAGAGCCGATCAGCTGATCATGTGACGCACATCGCCTGCTGTGTTGGAGATGGTGTTTCATTGTTTTATTGTGTATTTTGTGTATTTTGTGTATTTTGTGTATTGTCTATTGTATTGTCTTAATTGTTGCACTGAGGCAGATTCCTATCAACTTTGTTGACAAGGCAATAAATTATTGAATCTTGCATCTTTATGTATGTGATGATGCACATACATAATACCCCCCCCCCCCCCCCCCCCCAGCCTCCTCAGCTGAGTCTGCTCGGATCGATGCAGGATCTGAGTGGATCCGCTGACTCAGCTCTTTGCTCTGAAAGCTTTTCTCTTCTGGAGCCAAAATACCAAACTGACCAGACTGAACCGCCTGCTTCCAGCCTGGTTCCAGCCTGGTTCCAGCCTGGTTCCAGCCTGGTTCCAGCCTGGTTCCAGCCTGGTTCCAGCCTGTTTCCAGCCTGGTTCCAGTCTGTTTCCAGCCTGGTTCCAGCCTGGTTCCAGCCTGGTTCCAGTCTGTTTCCAGCCTGTTTCCAGCCTGGTTCCAGCCTGTTTCCAGCCTGGTTCCAGCCTGGTTCCAGCCTGGTTCCAGTCTGTTTCCAGCCTGGTTCCAGTCTGTTTCCAGCCTGGTTCCAGCCTGGTTCCAGCCTGGTTCATGTTATCTAACCTGCAGCAGCCTGCCAGCATCACGCTCTGTTTCACTGGAGGAGCGCTGATTTATCTCTTAGATAAGGTTTGAACAACAGTAACAGTAAGTAAACAACATAAAACAAATTTGCTCGTTTTGAATATAATGGAAGTTGATTAGATTTACGGAACAAAAAAAAACAAAAAAAAAAAAACAGCAAATCAGCTTTCAGCATTTGGAAATGAATCCCAAATATTCCTAGTTTGGGTTTTCTTTCATTTTGCAGCAATATGCAAATAACATGAAAGATTAAATAACAGATCCAAGTGTTCTTCTGTCAAAATATTATATTCAAAACATGAAGTGTGACAGACTGAGTCACTGCTCCCCTCTGAAACTACTACAGCAAAACTATAATCCATCTGGAGCTGAACTATAACTCTCTATGGGAATATTAAAGGAATATTTTACTGAAATGTAATATATATGTAATATAAGGGGGAAAATACCATAAAGTACAATCATGTCAGTGTAAACTCTCTAACCAGCAGACACACTGTGAGCAGATCAGATTATAGGAATATTATAGTGATGCTGCAGGAGAGAAAATATCATCAAGTATAATAAGATAACACACCGGACCGCTCACATCACATCAGACTGAAAACATGAATCTCCTTCAGCTTGTCAAAACTTTTTTATAAATCACAAACTGAATCTCCAGTTTCACTACGAAACCAAAACCCTTCATTTTATCTCTGAAATCTCCTGAATTTCTCATCACATAAACATTAATTATCCATTTAAATATCAGCTTTAATAAAGTAAGATTAGTATCATGGGTTTATAAGGGATTTATTCATGGGTTGGTTCACAGAGACTCTAGAAATTAAGGGATTTTTCATGTCTTTTGTGCAGCTTTACAGGTTATTAATGAGTTATTAATGGAAAGTTCCTGTCTGCCTGAATTTTACATTAAATTAGAAAGTAAACAGACAAACATTAAGGAGAGTTTAAGGGGTTTCTGGTGGAGTCTCCTCCATTAATAACTCCCTTAACTCATTTTAAGGGGATTGTGCGTCATTAAGGGGTGAACTGATGTAAATTAATGTATATGAAAGGACATTATAAGGGATTACTGGTTCGTAGAGTTTCCCATCAGATCTATAGAACAAACACTCATTACAGTACATTCACTTCATAATTTGCTTAATCATCCACACACACACACACACACACACACACACACACACACACACACACACACTGGTTTCTTTGTTTATTTGATTTTTTTTTTTGTTCTCTTAGTGTTTGTCTCTTTGCGGCTTCAAATCTCTTTTATCGTTATTATCTCGGCTTGTTTTCATTTCATGGTAATTAGATGAGATGTTTTTTTTCCTCACCGGCACAATCTGTTCATCTGCATGTTGTGTCTGTTTGTTGTTGTTGTCTTTGTGCGAAATAAACTAAAGGAATATTGCATTAATATTATAGGAATATTATTGTTTTCCCAGCGCTGCTCAGATAGATTATATGACAGAAGATACAGATTAGATCTAGATGTTATGAGATTATTCCTGTGAGTTAATCCTGCAGATCAACAACAGTTTCTGCTGCAGGATGAACAGATTTCAATCAAACCGCCTGAGAAACCTGCAGCGTCAGCAGTCCTGCGCGTGCTGCACGGGTTATAAATATAAATATGTATACAATGACAACACACACACACACACACACACACACACACACACTCACCTTGCTTCAGTCAGGTCCGCTGTTGTTCAGTGTGTTGGAGGAGCAGCTTCAGTCCTGCAGGTCAGGCTGCTGCGGTGTGTTCTGTGTACTGTGCGCAGTACTGTGCAGTACTGTGTATTAGTACTGTGTACTGTGTACCGGTACTGTGTGTGTGTGTGTGCCCTGCCCTGCCCGGCTGGGTGGAGCCTCATCACACCAACATGGCGATATTAAAGGGACCAAACGGCATCAACCTGCTGACGTCACTTCCAGCAATTACACGCCTGTTGTATTAACAGTTTGTTCTGAAAATCTGAAAATCTAAAAGATCAAAAGAGCAAACCGCAGTCTGATCTGTTTCTCTGCCAGTCTTCACTCACAACTAATCAGCTGCTCTCCTATTAGAGGGAGGACACCATTGTAAGAATCACGCTTACGTCATGACGTCAGTACGCCATTCAATGACTCCCCCCCCCCCCCCCCCCCCCCCCCACACACACACACACACACCCACACACACCCACACACCACAGCTAATGATGTAATATGTATATAATGATGTAAGAGTAGTAAATAAGAGGTAAATAAGTTAGATAATGATAATGTGTAATAAGGTTATATAATATAATAATTTAATACATAAAAATAACAACAGTCTGCTTTTGAAAACAACTGATAGACAGATACATAGGCTGATGGATTGATGGATTGATTGATTGATTGATTGATTGATTGATTGATTGATTGATCATAGGCTCAGTCTAATATGAGTGGTGCACAAAACACACAGCGCTCTGTTCAAAGGTTTGTGGACAACATGGAATTTATTGGATTCATTTATATAAAATCAGTCAGAGGCCGTCAGGCAGCAGAGTGATGTCACAGTGATGTCACACAGCCAGACCTCCGACTCCGACGGGACAAACTGAAGCAGTACATAGCAGTACAGAAACTATACATTTCTCTCTCCCATAATGCATCGCAGGCTGTCGGCCATGTTTGATAAATGAAATGTAAACAGCCGTTCCGTCTTGTTGTGGAGCTGAGAAGCTGTGAAGGTTCATCCATCAGTCTGATGTGAGAACAAACAGACTGATGAACTTTTCATCTGTTTTTATCAGCAGATGAACTGAGAAGGAAACTAGTTTCTACTGGACAGAAAAACAAACCAGACTGCCGTGTTTTCAGACTCTGAGCCAATCAGACGGCTCCTCTGGATCCACATGGTCTCCGATCCAACGTTTTCTGAGCAGAAGTTCTCCAGACCTCGTTAGTTTGAGACGGAGGAGAGGCTGCGTGAGATTACTTACAGAAAAATACAAAACACCGTGACAGGCCTCAAATAAAACCCATGAAGAAGAGGACAGGAAGCGGTGCTGTAAACAGGAAGACGCTGAGCTGCAGAACACTGAGGCGGGCGGAGTGGGCGGAGCATCAGATCATGGCGAAGGACAGCCACTGCAGGAAGACAACAGACCAACAGGTTCATCTGCTGCTCTTCATCATCATCATCATCACCATCATCATTATCATCATCATATCAACACTGAGCCTGAGCTTCACAGGTTCCACTGATCTGACTTTCTGAAATAGATACTAAGCTTTTGGATTGAAACTGATATTTGACCAAGAATCTCACTGCCAACATCAGTAAAAAGTAAAAAGAGTTCAGTGTTTCACCCAGAAATGTATTCCTGACTGTCAGGGTGGAAACATTTAGAGGATCAGGGGACAATAAAACTCTCCACTGAAACCCAAGAAAATATTACTACTACTACTACTGCTACTACTACTGCTTCTACTACTGCTAGTACTACTACTACTACTACTACTACTACTTCTGCTACTACTGCTACTACTACTGCTACTACTACTGCTACTACTACTGCTTCTACTACTGCTAGTACTACTACTACTGCTACTACTGCTACTACTACTGCTTCTACTACTGCTAGTACTACTACTACTGCTACTACTGCTACTACTACTGCTACTACTACTGCTTCTACTACTGCTAGTACTACTACTACTGCTACTACTGCTACTACTACTGCTTCTACTACTGCTACTACTACTACTGCTACTGCTACTGCTACTACTACTTCTACTACTACTTCTGCTACTACTACTACTACTACTGCTACTGCTACTACTACTACTACTACTACTACTACTGCTACTACTGCTACTACTACTGCTACTACTGCTACTGCTACTGCTACTACTACTACTACTACTGCTACTACTACTACTACTACTGCTACTACAACTGCTTCTACTACTGCTACTACTACTACTTCTGCTGCTATTGCTACTACTAGCACCTGAATTTCCCCAAGGGGATCAATAAAGTGCTATCTTATCTTATCTTATCTTATCTTATCTTATCTTAACTTATCTTATCTTATCTTATCTTATCTTATCTTATCTTATCTTAACTTATCTTATCTTATCTTATCTTATCTTATCTTATCTTATCTTAACTTACCTTATCTTATCTTATCTTCTCTTATCTTATCTTATCTTATCTTAACTTATCTTACTGCTCCTGCTACTAACAGCCCAGTATCAGTGTGAGTCTTATCTCAGGCTCTGACCTGGTGGAAGTCCAGCTCTATGGATCCACTGTCATGTGGGTCGACCTTCTTGAAGAGTCCTGAGGAGGAAGAGAGATCACAGCTTTGAGTTTCTGATGAAGTTTCAGCCCTACTTCAGACCCAGAGATCTGAACCTAACTGTGGCTCAGTCTGCTGGAGGACTGGCTGTTAGTTCATGATGTTTGGTGGACTCACTGAACATCATCTCCAGGCGCATCAGGCAGGCCACGAAGTTGTCGAAGTCGATGGTCATGTCTGGATCGGCGTATCGGGCCACCAGCATCTGGTAGATGGTGTTGTTGAGCGTGAAGCCTGGAGACAGACAGGGAGCACTGTTACTGACGACTGACAGTACTGCAGTACACACTGCAGTACTGTGTCAGTACTGCAGTGTGTACTGCAGTACACACTGACACACATGGTACAGCTACACACTACTACCCTGATAAAAAACAACTTTATCTTAAAACTAAAAATAAGAGAGTATACTTTCATTTTACTTTTGTTGTACTTGTAAAAGATACACTTGAGAATAGTATACTTAGGCATGTACTTGTACTTTTAATGACACTAGAAGTAATACTTTAATAAACATAAAAGTGGTCCAAGTCACAAGACGTTCAGATATACGTTAGTACACGTTTAGTATTTGTGTTTAGTGTTTGAGTCAACCTCAAGTAAAGTAAAAGTATACAGATATAAGGTAAAGTTAATTTAAAATATGGTTTAATAAACTAAAAAGTGGAACTATTTAGTCATTTTTAGACAAAATAATTACATAATTACAAAATAATGAACACTTAAAATTAAACGAATAGCTTAAAAATACACTTCAATTTACAGTACAAGTTTTGTATGGGTACTACTACTACTACTACTACTACTACTACTGATACTGATACTGATTTTGCTGATACGACTACTTCTACTACTACTAATTTTACTACTACTACTGCTCTAGTTCTACTACTACTCCTACTACTTGTTCTTGTACTACTACAAATAATTCTTCTTCTTCTACTACTACTCCTACTACTTCTTCTACTAGTACTTCTTGTACTACTTCTGCTGCTACTACTACTACAACTACTTCTTCTTCTACTACTACAACTACTTCTTCTTGTACTACTACCACTTCTTCTTCTTCTACTACTACTACTACTACTACTAGTACTTCTTCTTCTACTCCTACTACCACTTCGTCTTCTATTACTACCACTAGTACTTCTTCTTCTACTACTACTACTTCTGCTGCTACTACTACAACTACTTCTTCTTCTACTACTACTACTACTACTACTTCTTCTTCTTCTACTACTACTTCGTCTTCTATTACTACTACTACTTCTTCTTCTACTACTACTTCTGCTGCTACTACTACTACTACTACTACTACAACTACTTCTTCTTCTACTACTACCACTTGTTCTTCTACTACTACTACTTCTTCTTCTATCACTACTACTACTACTACTACTACTACCTCTTCTTCTACTACTACTTCTGCTGCTACTACTACAACTACTTCTTCTTCTACTACTACCACTTGTTCTTCTACTACTACTACTACTACTCCCCCTTCTTCTTCTATTACTACTACTACTCCCCCTTCTTCTTCTATTACTACTACTACTACCACTTCTTCTTCTATTACTTCCACTACTTCTTCTTCTACTACTACTTCTGCTGCTACTACTACTACAACTACTTCTTCTTCTACTACTACCACTTGTTCTTCTTCTACTACTTCTACTACTACTACTACTACTACTACTACTACTACCCCTTCTTCTTCTATTACTACTACTACTACCACTTCTTCTTCTACTTCCACTACTACTTCTTCTTCTACTACTACTTCTGCTGCTACTACTACTACAACTACTTCTTCTTCTACTACTACCACTTGTTCATCTTCTTCTACTACTACTACTACTACTACTACTACTACTACTACTACTTCTTCTTCTTCTTCTACTTCTTCTTCTACTGCTGCAGTCCAGCAGCACGTACCATCCAGTCAGTCTATCAGTCAATAAAGACAGAAGGTTTTTATCACCATGTGTCTCCAGGCAGCAGCTGCAGCACAGTGGAGAAACAGCAAGTTTTAGAAACACAGGGAGTGAGGTGAAGAGCAGAGAAGAAGAGATGTTAGTGGGCACAGGAACCAGAGACACGGGTTTCAACTTGACTTGACTTTTCTCTTGTTTGGGTTCACTGGCTCTGTCGCCACACAGCAGAAAAAACAACACGGTGCTTTTCTTTAGTAAAGAGTCCCTGTGTGTCTCATGAGCCTCTGGGACCCGGCACACGGGCATCAGCGAGAAAATAAATGTTTTCCTCATTCCTGAGATGTTTGGGCGGGTCTGCTGCCCACTGACCGGCTTCCTCTGAAAACTTTTCCTCCTGAGTCAGTCTGAACAAACATGAGTCAGACTCATTCCTCTCAGTTGTAATTCGCTCTGATTAAAAGCCTCAGCTGACTAACATGCAGCTCTGAAACGTTTCTCTTTCCTCTATGATTTACTATACAGTGGTCACTAAAAATGTTGACTCTGTCTTGTGGTTTTGAAGCAGACTGAAAACAGATTGTAGGTTTATTTCTATAATCATTTCTCTGAGGCAGAAATAATCTGATTGGTTGAGTTAAACCTCAGTGGGCGGAACCAAAGAGACAGTTTCTCTGTCTCAGTAACATCAGACTGAAGCTCAGTGAAGAAGACAAGAGGAAAGAGAGGAGGAAACTAATATTATGAAGCCTAGCGCTCTGCTGCTAACTGAAACAATACAATCTACTATACTGAGTTATAGCCACACTAGCCTGTAGCTATCTAGGTAAGCTAGCTAGCTGCTGAGCTGACTGAATGGAAAAAAAAAGTCATGGACATGACATTTTATTTATATTTTGACCAGAGTTCCTTCTTTACCATTAAAGTTTGCAGTTAGCTAACTTTCACGCTGAAAAACTGTGGTTCTTTGGCTCCACCCACTGAGGTTTAACTCAACCAATCAGATTATTTCTGCTTCCAGAGAAATTATAGGCCCTTTTCTCCAACATGGCCGCCGTACTTCAGCAGGGTAAAGATCGGTTCTCATTATTGGCAGCAAACTGTCGCCCATAACTCTGTCTGTGACTCTGATTTAGAGTTTCAACATGATGTTTGACACTGACAGATGTTTCTGTTTCTGACGACTGCACAACTATAAAAAAGAGATTTGATTGAGGGTCACAAAATGCTAACTAGCTAACCAAGGCTAATGGTAGTTTCTGTGCTGTTAGCATTTTGTGACCCTCGGTCAAATCTATTTTTTATAGTTTTGCAGTCGTCTGACAACAGAAACAGAAAGATCTGTCAGTGATGAAAGCCTCTAGAGAACTAAAACTACCATCTGTTTTCAGTCTGCTACAGTGGGAGCGTATCTATGTTCCCATGGTCCTATCCCAAGGTCCTATGTTCCCAGGGTCCTATGTTCCCAAGGTCCTATGTTCCCAAGGTCGTATGTTCCCAAGGTCCTATGTTCCCAAGGTCCTATGTTCCCAAGGTCCTATGTTCCCAAGGTCCTAAGTTCCCCAGTTCAATATTCTGTTAACACACATTAACCCTCCTATTGTGTTCGGGTCAAATTTGACCCGTTTGAAGTTAAAATATTTCATAAATATTATCCAGTTTTTTTTATTGGAACAAGGCTTCAAAACAGCTATATAAACACAACAAAACCAATGGTTATCATTTTATTTGATTTTGAAGGTCTCTAACCCTAGAACTGGGGAACATTGGAATGACTCCGCTTCAGCTACTGGTTCAGAAACATTACAAGCAGCCAACAGTCAGGAGGTCAGAGGTCAATTACAGTTTCCCATTTGGCAGACAGGAGAGAACAACAAGCGTAAGAGTCATGAAGCTAAGATCTGTTCCAACAGGACAGAGGAACCACGAGGCAGAGAGGCAGAGAGGCAGAGAAAGAGGTTTTTTTGTTTTTTTAGCAATTACACAGGTCAGAGGTCAGAGGTCAGAGGTCCCAGCAGAGAGAGAGAGGAGAACTGAACTGACCTGCGTCCTTCAAGGCGATCCTCATCTCCGGTGTGCTCATCGTCCCCGAGTTGTCAGTGTCGTTCTTCTTATATATCGACTACAGACAAGACCACAGACAGGATTAATACAGACAGACAGAATCAATATACAGACAGAATTAATCAATCCATCCACTTCTCAACACAGTAACCTGGACAGTTTCCCTTCTGTTTGATATTGACATAAAAGTCATTTCATATTGTGAGAGCAACATGAAGGAGATTCATGAGAAAGATTTTCCTACAGTTTGTTTAGTTTCAGAACAGACAGATTTCCTCTGGATGATTTCTTCTTATTTCCTTCATGTTTCTTCTGTCTTCTGCACAGCTGAGTTTTGTCACCAGTGTTTTGTGTGTGTAAAGTTTTAGTCTGAAATCTCAATTCTGCAAATATTCAAGGGGGAACATATTGAGATTTGTGTTTTATTATACATTATTATAACAAACTATATAAAGTATTATATTAAAAAAATATAAAATTATTTATTTATTATTTTTGTTTTGTCTTTTTTCAATTTTAAATTAGATGATTTGGAGATTGCTGCAGTCCAACCTGCAATCTGAAAAAAAATGTTCAATTTCTTTTGGATTCTTGCCGCCATACATCCCATCATCCTCCCTGTCAGACTGCATCTTAATAATAATAATATTACTATTATATTAATTATTTTTATTGCACCATTCATAGAATGCAACTCAAAGGGCTTTACCTAAAGTAAATGGATTAAAACAAATTAAACAACAATAAAAAAACAACAACAATTGTTAACAATCCTGTTAACAAAATCTTAACAGGAACCTCTGAGCAGGTCATCAGAGGTCAGAGGTCAGAGGTCAGAGGTCACAGGTCAGAGGTCAGAGGTCAGAGGTCAGAGGTCAGAGGTCAGAGGTCAGGTCTTACCAGGTATTTCTGCACCTTCTTCCAGAGCGTGGCGAACTCTCCGAGGCCGAGCTTCCCGTTCCCACTGTCCTTCTGAGCAGTTAAGGATCGATCGCTCGATCATAACATCTGGACAGGTGAACTACAGTTGGCACACACACACACACACACACACACACACACACGCACACACACACACAGACACACACACACACACACACACACACACACAGACACACACACACACACACACACACACACACACACACACACACACACACACACACACACACACAAGGGCCTGGGCGTCGACCTTTTGTCAGCAGGTAATTCAATAACAGACGCAATTTTCTAAAGACAAGTGATAATTCAAAACCAGATAGATCATCATCCTACAATGTGTTGCATCTAAAACTTGCATCAGTGCAGATGGATTCATCAACAACAGTGAAGACCCTGGTGAGTTGATCATTTAAGATATTTGTGCTTCTGTGGTGATATAATGGAGATCTGACCATCTGTAGTGTTTTCTGTGGTGTTTTCCTGTGAAATGCGGGGTGGGTCTGAGGAGGATCTGTGCTTCTTTACTGTTTCGTAGCGATCTGGAAACCGATCACAACAAGCCTCAGCCAGTCTGGCTTTAAGGTTTAAGGTGATTCATGATGTTTCAGTCCAGGCCGGCCCAGTGAAGGATACGTCCATCAGGTTCACCATGATCCTGCAGGTTTCCATGCTGAAGCCGTCGGTCTTGATGTCAGTCCCTGTGAACGACAGACAGAAGCTGAAGCGCTCAGAGTTTCCACCGGACAGACCGGCTGAGGAGACCGGCAGACTTACGTTTGGCCACGATCTTGTTCAGGATGGTCTTCAGCTCCGCCGCAGAGATCTCCATGTCCTGAAACACACATGAAACCAGAGTAAAACACCTTTATTTTCAAAGCATTTAACTGCTCAAACTCTTTTCTTTTCCTCTGTGAATCAGCCAACTCTCCCTCAGCTGGATTTATTTCATCCATTTTGCAGCTGAGGGTCATTCTTCTTCTTTCCGGTGTCTAAGGATTAACATTTTTCCTAGGAACACAAATTTTTAACATTATCTGGCAAACGAAAGCCTAACAAGATGAACGTGTCCTCTAACTCACTGTGGTTACACCCAAACCTACTGCCAAACCTTCCTCCAATACTCTTCAGGTTTGGGATCAGACCAGCGTTATGTGATCTGCTTTAGGGCTGCAACTAACGATTATTTTCATCGTCAATTAATCTGTTGATTATTTTCTCGATTAATCGATTAGTTGTTTGGTCTATAAAATGTCAGAAAATGGTGAAAAATGTGGATCAGTGTTTCCCAAAGCCCAAGATGACGTCCTCAAATGTCTTGTTTTGTCCACAACCCAAAGATATTCAGTTTACTGTCATAGAGGAGGAAAGAAACCAGAAAATATTCACATTTAAGAAGCTGGAATCAGAGAATTTTGACTTATTTTTCTTAAAAAATTACTCAAACCGACTAATCCATTATCAAAATGGTTGGCGATTAATTTAATATTTGACAACTAATCGATTCATCGGTTAATTGATTAATCGTTGCAGCTCTGTTCTGCTTTACAGTGCCAGCATGTGACCAGAGGAGCTTCTGTTTAACATTTTATATTCAGTCATTTGTGCTTCAGATTTTCTGCATGTGTTTCCAACCCCTCCTCCACTCCTCCTCCGGTGATGTCATATTCATTTCTCTCTCAGGCGATCTTTTAGCGATATTTTCCTATTCAAAACTTCATGTATGGACTGTCCAAAATTGGCAGAATACTGGCAAAACATACAAAATGAAATTAAAAAATGTTTAGATATAGAACTGCCCTTAGAACCATCTTACTATTTAGTAGGAATATTACCAGAAGATGTAGAAGACAACAACCAGACATTAATACTGAGAGTCTTCTGCTGATTGCTAAGAAGATAATCACAGTCTCCTGGCTGAGTAACACAGTGGAGGGAGAGAGTTAAGGATGTTTACCACGTGGAAAACAGAATTAAAAACAGATGTGTTCTTGACTAAATGGTCCCCAGTTATTTCATATTTTTTCAATTGATGGGATCTAAGAGATAGTGAAACAATTCCTGTGGGTTTTTTTTCTCCTCATTTAAAGATGAACACTTTTTTTTATTTTTTATAATGTATATTTATCTGTTTTCTATGTATTTGTGGACGAATGTCACTATTCATCTCTGTTTTCTGAGAATGGATCTATTATGGACGTTGAGAGGATACCGAAATCCATGGACTGCCCCCTAAGACATTTATGTCTGTGCTGTCTGAACATGTGACTGTACTGTATGATTGACTTGATAAAAGGAAATAAAAAGAAGTTAAAAAAAAAAACTTCATGTATGAGCGAAGACAAAAGCCTGCTGGAGAAGTTCTTTCTCTCAAACAGATCTGAGAGAAATCCTCCTTCTGTCCGCAGCTTCAACTGCTGACCGGAGTCACATGATCCTTTCTCTTGTATTACTCTTCATACTCCAGTAATCTACAAGTTTTATAAAAATTCAGAGACACAATTCTGAGACAATTATAGCAAAATAACTCCAGTCTTCTGTACTCACGTCTCCAGCCAGCTTGCTGAACAATCCTCTGAATCCAGCATCCACTTCCTCATCAGAAACCACTTCCTGACCACAGAAGAAGAGAGGAGGCTGTCGGTACTGGTACTGTAGTACTGATGCTGTACTACTGATACTGTAGTACTGATGCTGTACTGATGCTGTAGTACTGACTCTGTAGTACTGATACTGTACTGATACTGTAGTACTGATGCTGTACTGATGCTGTAGTACTGACTCTGTAGTACTGATACTGTACTGATACTGTAGTACTGATGCTGTAGTACTGATACTGTAGTACTGATGCTGTAGTACTGACTCTGTAGTACTGATACTGTACTGATACTGTAGTACTGACTCTGTAGTACTGATACTGTACTGATACTGTAGTACTGACTCTGTAGTACTGATACTGTACTGATACTGTAGTACTGACTCTGTAGTACTGATACTGTACTGATACTGTAGTACTGACTCTGTAGTACTGATACTGTACTGATATTGTAGTACTGATGCTGTAGTACTGATGCTGTAGTACTGATACTGTACTGATACTGTAGTACTGATGCTGTAGTACTGATGCTGTAGTACTGATACTGTATTGATACCGTAGTACTGATGCTGTAGCACTGATGCTGTAGTACTGACTCTGTAGTACTGATACTGTACTGATACTGTAGTACTGATGCTGTAGTACTGATGCTGTAGTACTGATACTGTAGTACTGATGCTGTAGTACTGACACTGTAGTACTGATGCTGTAGTACTGGTACTGTAGTATTGATACTGTAGTACTGCAGCATGGTATTTATACATTGTAAAAACTCTCTAGTTGTTCAGTCTGTTGTAGTTTATTCATCCTGTAAAACACTTTGTAACTCTGTTGTGATAAATACTCAATTCATTAAAGGTTATTACATGATTATTATTATTATTATTATTATTATTATTATTATTATTATTATTATTATTATCATCATTATTGTTACTTACATCATCCAGCTCAGCGTTGACCGGGTCGTCACAGGGTCTGACAGACAGAGGATTATTGACACATTATAAACACTGGAGGAACACATTAACATACATGTACAAGCCCACTGATGCACACACACACACACACACACACACACACACACACACACACACACACACAGCAGTGGTCTTACTGGGTCTCGGTCTGCTTCTCGGAGAACACGCGGATGCAGAAGTCTCCGTTCAGGTGCGGGTCGAAGGTGGACGGGACGATCAGGTACTCTCCGGGCGGCAGCTTGAAGCGTGTGCTCACCTCCCGCAGGTTGATGAAGGTTTCGGAGCGGGCCGTCTGGGCGTGGCTCATGAAGTAGTTCTTATCCAGGTGAACCTCCCTCTGTCCGTGGAACTGACGGGGAAGCAGCCAATCAGAGAGCAGCGACCTTTATCTTTATATTCCCCAGCTACTGTCCTGAGTCACAAATTCTGATTTCCAACTAGGACAAATGTAAAGGATCCACCTCAAGCAGGAAACTTACAGTAAAGACTGTAAACATGTAAACACTGTTAACATGTAAACACTGTAAACATGTAAACACTGTAAACACTGTTAACATGTAAACACTGTAAACACTGTAAACACGTAAACACTGTTAACATGTAAACACTGTAAACATGTAAACACTGTTAACATGTAAACACTGTAAACATGTAAACACTGTAAACACTGTTAACATGTAAACACTGTAAACATGTAAACACTGTAAACATGTAAACACTGTAAACACTGTAAACATGTAAACACTGTTAACATGTAAACACTGTAAACATGTAAACACTGTTAACATGTAAACACTGTTAACATGTAAACATGTAAACATGTAAACACTGTAAACACGTAAACACTGTTAACACTGTTAACATGTAAACACTGTAAACACTGTTAACATGTAAACACTGTAAACACTGTTAACATGTAAACACTGTAAACATGTAAACACTGTAAACATGTAAACACTGTTAACATGTAAACACTGTAAACACTGTAAACATGTAAACACTGTAAACATGTAAACACTGTTAACATGTAAACACTGTTAACATGTAAACATGTAAACACTGTAAACACGTAAACACTGTTAACACTGTTAACATGTAAACACTGTTAACATGTAAACACTGTAAACATGTAAACACTGTAAACATGTAAACACTGTTAACATGTAAACACTGTTAACATGTAAACATGTAAACACTGTAAACACGTAAACACTGTTAACACTGTTAACATGTAAACACTGTTAACATGTAAACACTGTAAACATGTCAACACTGTTAACATGTAAACACTGTAAACACTGTTAACATGTAAACATGTCAACACTGTTAACATGTAAACACTGTAAACACTGTTAACATGTAAACACTACACTGTATTACTGTTAACATGTTTATAATCCTCAAAATATACTGAAGTTAAATTTCAGCATCATAACCTTAAATCTACCAAAACACTGTGTGGTAAACGGTTAAAATACTTTTGAAAAGTAAATTTGCACTTCCAGTTGCTAATGTTCTATGCTAACTAGCTAGCTAACGTCGTCAAACATCACTGACATTAGCCTTTGCCTGGAGAACAGGACTTTATGTTGAGCAGAGTAAAACTCCAGGTTTCTCTCCTGGTTTTTTTCTCCTGGAGTCTCCTGTGTGCAGTTTCTCTCTACATCCATTTTGGAAAAACACCACTTCCTAAAACTCTTTGGCCGTTCAACTCCTGGTCAAATAACACTGCTGGCTCCTGCCAGTTGGCTCCAACTAGATCAACAACAAACTGTTACAGAGGGAAGTTCTTACTTTTCCAAATCGCACCAATACAAAATAAATCCAGACAGCTGAGCCGGTCTACAGCCGAGAGGAAAACACTGATCTAGCAAAACCTCTTTTTACTAACTTTATTCTGTCATTTTGGAATAACATTTCCTATCTTCCATCCTGTCCGGAGCCGCTGAGCGAAGGCTGTTCAGCTGCAACAATGACACTTGAATAAAGAAGGAAGTGTGTTTGTCAACCTTTGACCTTTAACCTTCAGAGGCTGTGGGTCCAGAGCTCACCTGTGGTGGAACCTGAAGACAGACAAGACAGAACAAACAAAGTTTTAGATTTAAAGAGATGTTTAAAGGAAGACTTTGATCATTTAATATAAGATAAAATAAGATATCACTTAATTAATCCCTGTGGGGAAATTTGGGAAAATTAATAACTAATTAATATAATTTAGCTGTGTTTCTGTGCCAAACAGTAGCAGCATTGTGGAAACCAGTTCTATATTAGTTCACAGAAGAGGACAGAGACGTTTTGTTGGTTTCTGTATGGAAGCTGCTGGCTACTGATATTTTCTGCTGTATCTTAAATTTGACCATTTTCATGCCAAAAAATTCCCCAGTGTTCAGTGTTTCCTGCACTTTTCTTCTCATCAGGGAGGAAAAGCTTCAGAAACATTCAGAGCATCATGACACTAAAACTCTGTTAGTGTCAGCAGCTGCTTCAGGCAGGAGAGGCTCCTCCTGACCTCCATCCATATCCAGCCTGATGGATCGGTCTAACCTCAGTGTGGGTTAAATTAAAGCCTTTTTAAAATGACCAATAAAGGCTTTTCAGTGTTTTGAATTTCTATGTTTGTGTTTCAGTTTCTCTGTCTTGTTAAATGTCTTGTTAGCGTTCTTCATTGAGAACCAAAGAGCAGAACAGCCTGGAGCCTCAGCAGCGGCCCTTTGGTGTCAGGGAGGAATGCTAACTATGCTAACTATGCTAACAAGCTGTGGAGGGAGACAAGCCTTAAATAAACTGAAGGAGGAACGCTGAAACTAACTGACTTTAGTTTTCATCTGGAGCGAAGCGGCTGTTCTAGTGTTGTAATAAACTTTGTAAGTCTGCTATTTCAGGAGTCAGTTTGTCCAAAGACAGATTTGTGGATCTGAAGTGATTTCCCTATGGGGAAATGAATGGGTTTCTATGGAAGCCCATTCCTCCCACTCAATAAAACAAAAAATGACTCAATTCTGACTTTATATCTCACAATTCTGGCTTTTTTTTTTTTGCGCAACAAAAAAGTCAGAATTCTGAGAAATAAAGTCAGAATTGCAAGAAAAAAACACAATTGAGTCGTTTTTTATTTTACTGAGTGGTGGGAACGGGCTTCCACAGTCTTCTCAGTCACATGGAACTGGGTCCACTGAATTCTGTAACCGCTTTCGAGTCATAACAATAATTTTGCTAGCAACAAGCTAACACTAGCCTGAATGTAATTAGCGTCGGCTGCTAGCAGGACTCCTGCTCAGTCTGAGGCGGAGCGTTGCTTAGCAACCGTCGCCCCGAAACCGCGAGCTTGGCCAAACTCTGTTTAGACATTTCACACAGAGGGATAAAGGTGCGAACTGGAACCGAAAATGGTTCCTCGGAGTGATGCCACAGAAGAACCATTTCTGGTTCCACAACGAACCTTTCAGACCAAGGTTCTTTAAAGAACCATTTCTGCTGCATTGTGTTTTTGTTTATCAAACTATGGAGGGGTTTGGTTAAGTTCCACATTTATGCCATTAGCCACCATCCAATAACTATGAATTAAGAACCTTTTACCCAAAGAACCATATTTAAAAGGTTCTTGAAAGGTTCTTTGTGGAACCAGAAATGGTTCTTCTATGTCATCACTCTGAAGAACCACTTTTGGTTCCAGTTAGAACCTTTATTTGTCTGTGTGTACAATGCTACCAGCTACAGCTGCTCCATTCCAGAAACTTTGGAATTCTTTTGAAACTCCCATTCCAAGTATCGGGAATTGAGGAGTCGATTAGACAAAAACCCAATATTCATTAAGTACATAGCAAAAGACACTACAGCAGTTTTTCACTTATCAGAATCAGCAGAAAGGATTCGGCTCCTTTTCTGTCCTGAGTGGAACCGACTCCACTGTCGACTCCACTCAGGACAGAAAAGGAGTCGAACAAACACCTGAGAATCGAAGAATCGATTCTTTTTGGAATCGACTCGGAGTCGTACAGAGCGTCAGAGCGTCAGGGTCACCGCAGACTCGGTGTGTCAGGTGTTTTTTAAGGATGGTAAAGAAGCGGAGGAGGCATGATGCGCTGCAAACTGACCACTTATTATTATCATTTCCATCCTGCCGGTTCTCCCTCTCACCTCGTAGATGGCGAAGCCGACGGTGTGCATGTCTTCTCCCGCCTTCCGCAGCTTCCTGCGGTTCTTCTGGATCAGACCGACCACGAAGCTGCAGCCCACCTCGCCGTCCTCCGGGTCGTCGTCCTCCTCCTCCAGCTTGATCACAAACTGAGGATTCATCCAGAACGTGTCTGGCAGAGAGAGACGGCAGCTCTTTACAGAAGGTCAAAGGTCAGCGGTGTGCCGTCTGACCCTGGAAGCAGCTCAGGCTGGAACACCGTCATCTGTTACATCACTTCCACAATACAGCTACTGACAGGATGTGACATCATTTGTTTTTACTTATTTGTTTTGTTCTGTTGTGTTTCTGTTTTATTCAGAAATACAACAGATATCTTATCAGATATTTTTATTGTTTTTTATTTGTTATGTTCTATTGCTTTGTTTTATTGTTTTATTTATTAGAATTACCATTAAGTGTAGTAGTACTAGTATCAATAAAAGTAGTAGTATTAGTAGTACTACAGTAGTACTGCAGTAGTAGTGCAGTAGTACTCACAGGGGTGGTTCCTGCAGCAGTAGTATTAGTATAGTAGTACTGCAGTAGTACTGCAGTAGTACTCACAGGGGTGGTTCCAGCAGCAGTAGTATTAGTAGTATTAGTAGTACTGCAGTAGTATTGCAGTAGTACTGCAGTAGTACTCACAGGGGTGGTTCCAGCAGCAGTAGTATTAGTAGTATTAGTAGTACTGCAGTAGTATTGCAGTAGTACTGCAGTAGTACTCACAGGGGTGGTTCCTGCAGCAGTAGTATTAGTAGTATTAGTAGTACTGCAGTAGTATTGCAGTAGTACTGCAGTAGTACTCACAGGGGTGGTTCCAGCAGCAGTAGTATTAGTAGTATTAGTAGTACTGCAGTAGTACTGCAGTAGTACTCACAGGGGTGGTTCCAGCAGCAGTAGTATTAGTAGTATTAGTAGTACTGCAGTAGTATTGCAGTAGTACTGCAGTAGTACTCACAGGGGTGGTTCCAGCAGCAGTAGTATTAGTAGTATTAGTAGTACTGCAGTAGTACTACAGTACTGCAGTAGTACTGCAGTAGTACTCACAGGGGTGGTTCCTGCAGCAGTAGTATTAGTATAGTAGTACTGCAGTAGTATTGCAGTAGTACTGCAGTAGTACTCACAGGGGTGGTTCCTGCAGCCCCCGGCGGTGGATCCTCTCCTCCAGCTGCCGTCGAACTTGCTGACGCTCCAGTGCTTCACGGAGTCGTCGGTCAGGGTGTCCGGGGTCAGGGTGCAGACCTCGATACGGGAGTAGTGCCGCAGGAACTCGCTGAACGACATCCTGCACAGAGAGGAGCACGGTGAAGACCTCTCACTCTGCAAACCCCCTGTCTGTCTGACACTGGGAGGACACTGTGACCTCTGACCTCTGACCTCTGACCTCCTTACTGTTGGCTGCCTGTAACCCTAACCCTAACCCTACAGAAACCGGTTCTGCTGCTGAGCTCAGTGGAAGAGAGTCACAGAAATGACTAGACTGTAAAGTGGAAATATAAATTTCAACCGCTGAACCCGGGTTCAACCCCCACCCCGACCTCTGACCTCTGACCTCTGACCCCTGTCCTCTGACCTCCCTGGATCAGGATGTATCTATCTACTTTCTATTAAAGAAGCTCCACCAACCAGAACTCTCCGTCCTCTGAGTTGGCGTGAGGACACTCTCCCTCCACGTAGTTCCACTCAGACGACCTGCAGGAAGACGATAGAATAAAAATAATCATTATTATTATTACTAATTATTACTTTCTTAGCTGTGTGTGTGTGTGTGTGTGTGTGTGGTGGAGTGTTGCGGTCGGACTGGTTACCCGTCGCTCCAGGCTCCGGTCCACTCCACCTGACCCCAGGGGTTCCTCATCCGCACCAGCTTCTCCTTGCGGCCCCGATAGTTCACCTGCAACAAACAACTGGGTCAAACTGATCCGCAGCCAGCTGGAGGAACATTATCACACAGCAACAGTCATAATCTGAGGTCGCACAAATGGCTTCAGTTTAAAGTCTTCTAGCAGAACAGAGGCTGGCAGATCAGGCCTGTTCTACTCGGTTCTTGGTCCTGGAACGATTTGCAGGCCAATCTCAAGCTTGAGTCCCTTTTCTCTTTAAATGATTTTAAACTCAGAATAATGGAAGTGGTCACTGTTAGCTGCAGCTGCTTCAACTAACAAACACATGACTAAATATTGCTGCCTTGTTTTTGTTTATGCACTGTATTATGCAGAGGTGGGGCACTCGAGTCACATGACTTGACTCGAGTCACATGACTTGACTCGAGTCACAAATTTGAGGACTTGAGACTTGCTTGACTAACATTGATAAAAGACTCGACTTGAATTTGACTTGGTATTCATGACTTGAGACTTGATTTAGACTTGAGACAGATGACTCGAAAGGACTTGACTTTTTTTTTACTAAATATTTACTTGTTGTTCATTTAGGAGGCTTGTTATTGATTGCCACAAAATGTCAAATATCAGTAAGATTTATAAGATGTAAGCAGGCTGCAACAGTTTTCATTAATGTTGAAAACAAAACTCAACTTTTCATGATCACTGTCTTTTTGCTGTTTGACCCTGCCTTGGCTGGGTCTCACTTGTAAAAGAGGTTTTAATCTCAATGTGACTTCCTAGTTAAATAAAGGATATATATATATAACAACACAGAGTGTCACAGTGTGATATAACAACACAGTATCAGTATGTCACATTATAATATAACACCACAGTGTGTGATTGCTCCTATACACTGCATGTCTGCTCTGTTTCCATGGTTACCACAGGGGACAGGAAGCGGCGTTACCTCCACAGCGCCGGTCAGAGAGTAGGCGTGGCCTTTCACCAGCTTCTGGCGAGTGACGGCCTCGGAGTCGGCGGCGCTGGTGATCTGCACCAATAGAAACACAGAGACAGAACCGGCTCAGTCAGACTGACCCTGGACCAGACCCGACCGGCCGCTCGGTTCCCCTCCCCCTGCAGACTCACGTCGATGGAGCAGCCCAGCAGCGCTCCGGCCTCCAGAGCCTTGGTGATGATCTGGAACATGTTGGCGGGGGGGCGCTGCAGGTCGAAGTTCTCCGCGATGCCGCCGGTGAAATCCTCGAAGCCCTCGGTGGTGGAGCCGCCGGACAAAGCCTCGTAGCAGCCGTTCACCCTGCGGCACACGGGACAGCGCGGCGCGGGTTAGCTCGTGACCTGAGGGTCGCCGGTCTGAATCCCCGGGACTCGGGACCGGCAGAGTCTCCGCTCTGTCAGTAACTACGGTAGAGGAGCCCTCGAGCAAGGCACCGAACCCACAGACGCACCAGTGCAGCCGCTCATCAGTAGATTTACATTAGGGCTGGGCGATATGGTTGAAATCAATATCACGATAATCATAAGGATTTTTCTCGATATCAATATATATCACGATATGGTTCATGTATGCAAAATCGCGTTAAATAATCAAATTAATGTTCATCTCATTGGACCGAATGGTGATGTTAGGTGTGATGTCAAACAAAACTGAAATTTTCAAATAATATTCCTACCATACCTCATTTTATCAGAGTTTTTAAGTCAAATTTGCTTGTCATCATCAATTCAGACAGCAGGAATGTGTCACGATATTAAAATATCTTCATATCATCACAATATGATTCCACTGAAAGACGATAAACGATAATATTGAATTATCACCCGGCCCTAATTTACATGAAGTCAGTGTGGAGCAGCTGCAGGGCGGATGGAGAGCGCCTGACTGCTGCTTAGGAAGAGCAGAGAGAAAAGTTCAACCTTTAAGGGAAGGAGGAGTAACGCTCTCTACTTCAATAACACCACTGAGGTAACTTCCTCAAGCTGCTCCACTGTGAATGAGTTTAACTGTAACAATGTGAAGCGAGGCAGAGCTGGAAAACAGCCTGGAGCTCTGGAAACTTTCCCTGAACAAATGGTAAGTAGTAATGGAGATAAAGGTTCAGGGTGCGGCCAGACTGATCTATTGTCTGTTCCTGTGCTTTCATTCCAGTTCATCTCCACTGGCAGCTGTCTGTTGTCTGTCTGTTGTCAGACGGACTGATGACGCTCCGTCTGTCAGATTTCCATCTGTTTTGACAGAAAGTTCAACCAGCTGAACTTTTTCTGGACGGACGGACTCGTCAGCGTCCGTTCAGCCAATCAGATCGTTCCTACGTTTGTATTGTCAAAACTAGCGGCGAACACAGAGACGACGGTCCGACCGAAACAAAGATGAAACAGAGGAAGCCTGGTGGAGCGTTGGGATGACTGGAGGTTTCCAGATCAGTTTCTTATTGGATTTATACTGTACAGTCTGTTTCTTCTGTTTCTATCAAGCAGCTCTGTTCTGCTCTTCTGCCTCGCCACCATGTTGGCACTCAGAACAAACCAACACACACAAATCTATCATCAATAACTCTGTTTTCTGATGGATCACTTTGGTCGCCCCCTAAAAATATGCCTCCATCCATCCTTCCCCTACTCTCTCTTCCTACTGTCTCAATACTCAGTAAAAAGATCCTTTACAGACAGCAGAGGCAGCAGAAGACCGTGTGAACAGTTCAAATCAAGATGGCGGAGGCGGTCTTACTTGGCGTAGGCCTTCTCCAGCAGAGCGCTCCAGAACTCCCTGCCCTCCGCTGAGTGGACGAACATCAGCTCTCCATCTTTGACCGGCAGCCGGTCGTCGATGACGACGTCCACCCACTCCCCGAACTGCCAGAACTGGAAGAGACAGAGAGGAAAACAACATGAAACATACTGAAGAGATTTACTTTGAGAATCTCTCAGAGTTTGAATTCTTATTCTTGTTCTTGAAGTCCTCCACCTGTCCACTGATGCTGCTCCTAAATAGTTTCTATTCATTTCAGGCAGTGCAAGCATTTTCTCATCATCAGCTCTCTGCCCACTGCTTTTAGTTTTAAACATGCAATGATTCAACCTCTTCTCAAGAAACAGTCTCAGAAAAAGTCGTCTCAATCCAACTGATACCCTGTATGACTCAAACTAATATTTCTGAGAAGTTCCAATCTGGTGTCAGTTTCCCTCTAGATTATTTTACATCTCAGTGCGGCTCTGATACTGTCGATCGTTTCATCAGCTGGCCTGAGACTCTGGGTCGGGTCGGTCTCGGGGATAAAGATCTGCTCTGGTTCAAAGTCTTCTGTCAGAGTCGTCCTCATCCTCAGCAGTCTTCACATGAGGAGTCCCACAGGGTTCAGCGTTGGGCCCCTTCTTATTCTCCATTTATATGTTTCCACTTGGACATATCATCCACAAACATACAGTATCATACATTTTCACTTCATTATTTTCAGCTTAACAGTGCTTATTCTACACCTTTATGCTGATGACACTCTGTTATATCTGCATGTAAAATGTAACAAATAATAGTCGAGTCACTCTTTATGAAAGTGTTTGGATGTGAGTCACTGTGAGTCTGAACCAGCCTGCTGTAGCTGTGTGTTACCTGGAAGTGAAAGATGCCGGCGTAGTCGTCACCAAATCCCTGGTCGGTGGGAACGACTCTGGCCATCACATCTTCGTTCAGGGTCAGAGAGGCGATGGCCGCCAACAGCCAGCAGTCACCTGGAGAGACAGGAGGCCTCAGTCCACCATCATACAGCAGGGAGCTCATCCAAGAAATCTGATTGGTCAAAGACGTGTTCCAACTGTGCTGATAATTCCCTTCTAGCTGAGAGTAGGAAAAAGCAGGGAGCTCTCACTCTGACCCTTTCTGCTGATACCAAAACAGTCCAGACTCTGCTGTCAGTGTTCTGTCAGGTTTTCTGACTCTGAAACTGAAACAGAAACCTGACACTCCTGTCCCAAACCCTGAAACCAGTTCTGCAAAAATACAACAACATGTTCTGCTTTTCCCTCAGACTGCAATTCTAAATCACTTTTTTGCAAAACACTAAACACAACAATCCTAACTATGGGAAGCCCTGGCATCCAAAATGCTCCACTGAAAGAAGCAGTCGGCCATTTTGACTCGTCACAGGCTCAAACACCAGCTGAGAAACTGTTCAGTTACAGATCAGTGCAGACGGTCAAAGGTCACTCTCTTGTCTTGGAGATGAAAGGAGAGAGGCAGAGGAGGAGGAGGAAGAGGAGGAGGAGGAGGAGGAAGAGGATGAGGAGGAAGAGGAGCAGGAGGAAGAGGAGGAGGAAGAGGAGGAGGAGGAAGATGATGAGGAGGAAGAGGAGCAGGAGGAAGAGGAGGAGGAGGAAGAGGATGAGGAGGAAGAGGAGCAGGAGGAAGAGGATGAGGAGGAAGAGGAGCAGGAGGAAGAGGAGGAAGAGGATGAGGAGGAAGAGGAGCAGGAGGAAGAGGATGAGGAGGAAGAGGATGAGGAGGAAGAGGAGCAGGAGGAAGAGGAAGAGGAGCAGGGGGAAGAGGAGGAGGAGGAAGAGGAGCAGGGGGAAGAGGAGGAGGAGGAGGAGGATATTATCTGTCATACTGATGAGTTCCTGACAGACAGAAACCCAGGACAGGAAGCAGGATCCTATTGTTTTGTTTTTCTCTCCTGTTCTCCATGTTCTCCATGTTCTCCATGTTCTCCATGTTCTCCATGTTCTCCATGTTCTCCATGTTCTTCTCCTCTGTGTTCTGTCTGTAGAAAACTTTACGTACCAAACTGTTTTGTTGTTGTTTGAGAGAGACAGAGAATGAGGAAAACTCTTCATTCAAGTTTTCCATCAAAGTGCAGATCTGATCATATGATGGTGTGTGTGTGTGTGTGTGTGTGTGTGTGTGTGTGTGTGTGTGTGTGTGTGTGTGTGTGTGTGTGTCGTTTGAGCACAAATAAAACCCTTGTGGTTTTGAAATGTAAATTTCTTTTCAGAGTTTTACATTTTGTGTGTTTTTTTGTGTTTTTTGTGTGTTTTTGTCTCTCTCTCTCTCTCTGTCTCTCTCTCTCTCTCTCTCTCTCTCTCTCTGTCTCTCTCTCTCTCTCTCTCTCTCTCTCTCCCTCTGAGCCTCTCTCTCTCTCTCTCTCTTTCTCTCTTTAGAGAAAATGAGTTTCAGTTTGAGAGAAGATCCAACTAAAAAAAGTTCCAAAGATCCAGATGAATCACAGTCTGCATGTGAAGACACAAGTCAGCTTGCAACACTGTCCCGTCTTACACAACACAGCCTGGAGAGCAGTGTGGCAGCTTCAAAGAGAGAGAGAGAGAGAGAGAGAGAGAGGAGGGGAGGGGAGGGGTGGAGAGATATAGATAGACAGAGAGAGAGAGAGAGAGAGAGAGAGAGAGAGAGAGGAATTTGCTGTGGTTTTTTCGAGGCACGCCATGGTGAGTCATCAGCGTGTGAGAAACAAACACAAGCACAACTGGGGAAGACTGTGTGTGTGTGTGTGTGTGTGTGTGTGTGTGTGTGTGTGTGAGTGTTAGGGAGTTAAGAGAAGAGAGTTAATGAGTTAGAGTGAGGCTGTGCATGTTAACTCAAGTTAAACTTTGTGTGTGTGTGTCCTTGGCTGACAGCAGTTGTCTTCGCCCCCCCTTCTCTCTCTCTCTCTCTCTCTCCCTCTCTCTCTCTCCCCTCTCTCTCTCTCCCCCCGTCTCTCTCTCTCCCCCCCCTCTCTCTCTATCTCTCACTCCCCCCCCCCCCCCCCCCCCCCTCTCTCTCTAACAATAGGCTGGAGCGAGTCTCTTCCTGCCTGGCATCGCCCTTCTTAATCACTCCTGATTGGCTCCAGCTAAACAAAAAACTCCCAAAGCAGAGTCTGTGTTCTCATCTGGTTCCTGTTAGTTCTTGGGCTGAAGAATGTTCTGGAATAAAAGAGCGTTCTCCGTCCAGCGGCGGCAGAACCCACAGACCTGGACCGAGACTCGGCAGGTCTGAAGGTTTAAAGGTTCTGTGAGTCTCAGTTTGAGTTCTCTCTCCTCTCCTCTGATGTGGAGTAGATCCACGTCTCTCTCTGACCAGGCTGTGAGTCTCTCTCCCTCTGTCTGCCTCCAGCCTGCTGCTCTGCTCCTCAGTCTCACAGCAGTTTGTGAAATTGAATCAATTGATTTGTGCTCATGGACACGATTTTTCCATTTTTTTTCGTGACACTCAGCACGACTTTCAAACTAATGTCTTTCAGTTGGAAGTATCTTTTGTGCCTGCAACACGTTTTGTTTTTCTGTCAGTCAGGACTCAGGAAGCAGTTTGACACTGAAATAAAAGGGTGGCCAGTCAGGGCGTTGTGGTCGGGGGGGGCGTTGTGGTCGGGGGGGCGTTGTGGTCGGGGGGGCGGGGGGCGGGGGGGCGAGGGATGCGCGGATCGGCTCTGACGCCAATCCGAATCCACATGTACGCATAAATCATCCACCCTCCACCCACCCCAACAAATTATTTTCTACGATTTACAGACCCGCCCCCGCCTGGACACTTCACTCCACCTCTGTATTGTGTTTCCCTGCCAGTTTGTGCCAGTTTGTAAATTATGTGGAGCAGCTTGAGCTTTCTATGTGATTTCTGTATTGTGTGTTTGTTGTATTGATGTCTGAGTGTTTTCTTTAACGATCATATTTAATGAACTCAAAAAAGATTTTTTTTTATGCGCACCCGATCACACATTACCATTGTTTCTCAGTGGGATATATGTAAGTGATGATATGGTAACATATCACACTGAAGTAGGCTGGTTTTAAATAAATAAACAATATTTTCCTCATTAATGATGTATTATTTCACCTGGTTACCTGGGCCATTAGGTGAGAAGGTGTTCACTAAAGAGCCGGTCTTTAGCCTTTTCTTAAGGATTGAGAGGGACTCTGCGGATCGAATGGAGTTTGGTAACTCGTTCCACCACCGAGGAACCACAGAAGAAGAGTCTGGATAGAGACTTAGGGCCTTGTTGTGGCGGCGGACGAGGAACCACAGAAGAAGAGTCTGGATAGAGACTTAGGGCCTTGCTGTGGCTCCTTGTCAGAGCGTAGTGGGCGGAGGAGCGTAGACCTGAATGAGGAGTTCAGGTTTCGGTTGCAAAATCTGATGCAGATTTTATTTGCCAGAACTTATGTTTTCAAATTCATGGTGGAGGAAAGTTTTTTAGGTCGTGTTCATTTCACGAAAAAAATGACAAAATCGTGTCCATGTACACGAATCAATAGATTAAATTTTCGTGACTATTTCACAAAACTGCCGTGAGACCGAGTTGGACACTACCAACATCCCCCCCCCCCCCCCCCCCCTGCCCCCCCCCCCCACAACCGCTTTCAGTTTCACCATTTTCATATTAAAAAAACACCTGCTGCAAACAAATACAAACTGTTCTTAACTTCTGGCACTACACCTTTAAAAATACTAAAACTAGAACTGAAACTGATTATAAACTAAACTGAAAACACCAAAGCCACGTTGAAAACTAACTGAAACTGAACTGAAATTGAAATAAAAAATTGAAAACTAAATCCTCCCTCTGGGGACCCACAGACCCCAGAGCTAGACTTTCTGTCATATCTCACAGGTGCTTCATCATTCCAGTTTTTCATGACTTTGTCAATCAATTTGTTCCTAATGACTTCACATCATTGTTTTCTGTTTCCAATA